>NC_139515.1:85869638-85991593 GCF_947247035.1 Vipera ursinii | reverse complement strand
CTCTCTTTCCCTCCCTTTCTCCCCTTCCTTCCTTCCTTCCTTCCTTCCTTCCTTCCTTTTTCCTCTCTTGCCTGCTTCCCTCTCTCTTTCCCTCCCTCTCTCCCCTTCCTTCCTTCCTTCCTTCCTTCCTTCCTTCCTTCCTTCCTTCCTTTTTCCTCTCTTGCCTGCTTCCCTCTCTCTTTCCCTCCCTTTCTCCCCTTCCTTCCTTCCTTCCTTCCTTCCTTCCTTCCTTCCTTCCTTCCTTTTGTTTCTTTTTCCTCTCTTGCCTGCTTGCCTCTCTCTTTCCCTCCCTCTCTCCCTTCCTTCCTTCCTTCCTTCCTTCCTCCCTCCCTCCTTCCTTCCTTCCTTCCTTTTTCCTCTCTTGCCTGCTTGCCTCTCTCTTTCCCTCCCCTCTCCCCCTTCCTTCCTTCCTTCCTTCCTTCCTTCCTTCCTTTTGTTTCTTTTTCCTCTCTTGCCTGCTTCCCTCTCTCTTTCCCTCCCTTTCTCCCCTTCCTTCCTTCCTTCCTTCCTTCCTTCCTTCCTTCCTTCCTTCCTTTTTCCTCTCTTGCCTGCTTCCCTCTCTCTTTCCCTCCCTTTCTCCCCTTCCTTCCTTCCTTCCTTCCTTCCTTCCTTCCTTCCTTCCTTCCTTCCTTTTTCCTCTCTTGCCTGCTTGCCTCTCTCTTTCCCTCCCTCTCTCCCCTTCCTTCCTTCTTTCCTTCCTTCCTTCCTCCTCTCTTGCCTGCTTGCCTCTCTCTTTCCCTCCCTCTCTCCCCTTCCTTCCTTCCTTCCTCCCTCCCTCCCTCCCTCCCTCCCTCCATCCCTCCATCCCTTTCTTTCTCTCTTTTCTCCCTTCCCACATTGCATATTAAATTCTAGCATGTTATCCTTGACCTTTTCAATCCACAGAGATGAAAATAAAATTGCCTGCTGGCAGAGAGGGTTGGGGGGGGAGAGAACTGAAGGCAATGGGAGCTTTGAAGAAAATGCCATTGGCAAAATGTTTGTCTCTCGGTGGGCGTGTGTCTGTGTCTCTGTGTGTGTGTCTGTGTGTCTGTGTGTGTGACTGTGTGTGTGTGTGTTTCATGCACCTGGTGAACAGAGCTCACTCACCTAAGATTTTGCCGTGGAAGGAGACCACCACCACTTTGCTAGCTAGACAGGGTTGGGCATGGCGAAGGATGAGAGGACTTGGTTTTAAATGCTGGTACTTGATACTTTCAAGTGGCTGGATCAATCGGAACCCATCGCTTTGATTCCACCCAGAAGGGGTGAGAATAAAAGAGACAGTCCCTGCTGCAAACAAGAAACCCTCAGTGGCTAAACCCAGGTTCACAAGCCCGACTGCTGGGGTGACGTGTCACATAAGGTGCTTTGCTCACCAAAATGAATTATTCGGATTTTAATGTGATGGGCTGCTTCAAACCACAGACTCTAAATTCTGACCCTGATTCCTCTGAAAACCCCACTCCCTTCCAGCAGTGATGGGGTTACCTAGTTGGGTCATAAGATGTCTTCAAGAAAACAACCAAGCTCAGAGAGCACAAGGACTCCACAGTCCTCCTCCTCCTCGTTGTAAACTCCACTCCCTTGTAGCCCTGATGATGTTACCTAGTTGGGTCATGAAATGTCTGCAAGAAAACAACCAAGCTCAGACAGCACCAAGGACCACACAGTTCTCCTCCTCCTCCTCCTCCTCCTCCTCCTCCTCCTCCTCCTCCTCCTCCTCCTCTTTGTAAACTCCACTCCCTTGTAGCCTTGATGATGTTACCTAGTTGGGTCATGAAATGTCTGCAAGAAAACAACCAAGCTCCGGCAGCACCAAGGACCCCACAGAAGAACATTTCTTGAAGAACATCATTCGACACATAGCAGTTACATACAAACCCTAATGAAGAACGATGAAGAAGAAGCCTCCTTTGGGGGTCAACAGAGGGAGATACATTGTATTCCCCAGGACCTGATGAAAAGAAGACAAAAAAGGAACGTTGGGATCCTGGTTTCTTCACTGTCTGGTTTCTTACCATCCACAGTTTAACGAAGACATAAAGCGGGTTACATCAAAGTATATATAGAGAGAGAGAATGCAGAGGGTCAAATGGTGGGGTTAAAGTTCCTGTTTAAAGAGCAGTCATTCATGGGAAAACAGGGATGGGCAGGGAAGAGAGTTTTAAGCTTCAGAAAAACTCAGTCCGGCCTTTCCTATAGAGAGTTGACAGCAAAAGCTTTCCTGGCATCAAAGTCTTATATCCCCTTTGTTATCCTCCGATCCCATCCAGGAGTTAGAAAAAAAATCTTCGTTCTCTCCTTCCCCAAATTCGCTGCCGGCGTTAACTGCACATTGTTTCAATAACTCCAAGCGATTCTCCTAATCCAGCTTGATCATATTTATTTCCCTCTCTAGCCTCTTGAGGTTAGCCACTTCCCCACCTCTCTGCTTAATTATCAGGCCTGCCTCACCAAGCTGCTCACCAGAAAATTGTGCAGCTTTTACCAAAAAACACCGGCCTTCCGCTGGGCCGTGGTATGAATTGAGAGTGTGTCTCTCCTTGGGTTATAGAGCCATATAATCAGTATAGGTAGGATGGGAGAGACCTGGGTGAGGGAGGGAGGGAAAGAAAAATGGCAGAATTGTAAGTGACCACAGGACATGACTGGAGGGAAGCAACCATCTCACTGCATTCTCCGCTGGTCAACCCTACTCCACGCCCCCTTTGTAAACTGTGATCACTTGTGTGCACTTAGGATTCGGATGGATGGATGGATGGAGAAAGAGAAGAGAGGGAGGGGAAAGGAGAAACAGAGAGGAAGGAAAAAAGAGAAAGGAAGAGGAGGGAAGGGAAAGGAGAAAGGAAGAAAGAAGAGGAAAGAGAGGGAGGGAGGGAGGGAGGAAGGAAGGAAGGAAGGAAGGAAGGAAGGAAGGAAGGAAGGAAGGAAGGAAGGAAGGAAGGAAGGAAAAAGATAGAAGACAAGAAGGGGAGGGGGGAAGGAAAAAGATAGAAGGCAAGGAGGGGAGGGGGGAAGGAAGGAAGGAAGGAAGGAAGGAAGGAAGGAAGGAAGGAAGGAAGGAAGGAAGAAGATAGAAGACAAGGAAGGAAGGAAGGAAGGAAGGAAGGAAGGAAGGAAGGAAGGAAGGAAGGAAGGAAGGAAGGAAGGAAGGAAGAAGATAGAAGACAAGGAAGGAAGGAAGGAAGGAAGGAAGGAAGGAAGGAAGGAAGGAAGGAAGGAAAAAGATAGAAGACAAGGAAGGAAGGAAGGAAGGAAGGAAGGAAGGAAGGAAGGAAGGAAGGAAGGAAGGAAGGAAGGAAAAAGATAGAAGACAAGGAAGGAAGGAAGGAAGGAAGGAAGGAAGGAAGGAAGGAAGGAAGGAAGGAAGGAAGGAAGGAAGGACAACTGTGGGGTCCTTAGTGCTCCCTGAGCTTGATTGTTTTCTTACAGGCATTTCATGACCCAACTAGGTAGAAGCCTCGTGTCAGAAGGCTCCTTAACACCGATGTTATTCCTTAGTTGTGTCTTGAAACGTCTGCAAGGAAACAACCAAGCTCAGAGAGCACCCAGGACCTCACATGCCAAACATGGTTAGCTTTGAGTCGGGCATGTTTGCGCCTGAGCTCATTATGTCAACTCAGTTTGGCTATTTCATGTATTCTGCTCATGCGCCAGAAAGCAACCCATCCCTTAATCTGGTGTAATATCTTAACTTTATGGAGATAGTCGGTAGGGAACACACAGACAGACACAAATCTCTACAAACAAGTTAAAAGCACACTGAATGTCTGGGGTTCTGCTGCCCTCTAGAGTCCAAACTAAGCAAATATCCACCCATCTGGCTACTTTAAAAAAAAATGGGGAGTGGGAGGGAGAGAGAGAGAGAGAGAGACGGAGGGACAAAACTGTTCAATTAATTGTCTGGCCTAGATTAAATCAGCTTTTTCTTGTTTCAAAACTTGAACAGCAGCCCAGGCCAAGTGGAGGGGTTTAGCCGTACAGAGCAGCAGACACGGGGGGGGGGGGGCAGAGATCTCGAGAAACCCCCTTCAGGCATTGTCTGAGTCTGTTAAGGAAAATGGGAGGGAGAGGATGGATTGGCCTGCAGTGGCCGATCTTCTGATGCAGCACTGCCATCCTGAGTTCAGAACTTGGAAGTGGTGAAAAGGAAGAATTGCTTCCTAGCCCAAACCCCCGGAATAAAACTGGAAGTTTGCACATGAGAATGAAGCAGGTTATAAAGAGTAAAGCGGCGGGCAGAATAACTGCCTTAGAAGGGAACTTGGAGGCCTTCTAGTCCAACCCCCTGCCCAAGCAGCTGAACTCTTCTGTTTTGCTGTTAGAAATTCTTTTTTTATACAACGCACCCCAGAGAAAACAAAGGAGCACCGTCACCATGTGCCTTACTGCTCAACTCTTTGTTAACCGTCTCCACTGTCACAGGAAACTCTCCTCGGAACATAAAGAAATCATAGATTATAACCATAGGTGCACGCTTAATGCTGCCATCTACTGGCTAAAGAATGCTGTAGTCATTGCAATACAAAATGCATTCTAACATGTATTCCAACCTTTGCTCACAGCACACGTGTTTTGCAGAGAGCACGAAAGTAAGCCAAGTTCAGAGTCAGTTGTCTTCTTCACAGGATGCACAAATGCAGCCACTGGGGATTTTCCTGACTTGATTTAAATGGGTTGCATATATACAATCCTAAAACTCCTGTAGAAGTAGCCAGTTAAGATGTTGGAGGTCTCCGCAAACAGTTCTCCTGGCTTAGATGTGTGATTGATTGATTTTTAAAAAAATCTTATCTCTCCTTTGTTATTTTTAGAAATAACCCAAGGCACTGGTAGAAGAGAATATTTGTAGCTCATATTTGGATTGTCTGGGGTCCTTGGTGCTTTCTGAGCTTAATTATTTGCAACCTTCCCAGCCAGTTTCCGACAAGCAAAGTCAATACAGGAAGCCAGATTCACTTAATGGCTGCATGATTCATTTAACAATGGCAGGGACCAGATTCACAACAAGGTCATAAAATGGGCCAAAACTCACTTAGCAACTGCCTTGCTTAGCAGTGGAAATTTGGGGCTCAGGTGTGGTCATAAGTTGAGGAATACCTGTGTTTGGAAACTCAATTCGGAGCCCTGATTGATTTGAAGATTTTGACTCGGGTCTCCGACATCATTTATCGCCATCACAAGCCTGATGAACCACTTCAGTGGCAACATAAGATAAGATAAGATAATCTTTATTGTCATTTTTTACCGTGGGCACAACGGCACACATCAAAAATAAAATTTAGTTGCCCACTCTGAAAGTGAAAAACACATACATGACACAGACCTAAAACATATGATATACAAACATATGTATAGACCCACATCCCTACACATACATAACAATAAAATATTATTCACTGTCCATCTTGAACATATAACGGAAGGAGGAAGCCTGACAGTTCACAAGGTCAATGCTGTATGGAATGAAACTGAATCTGGATGTTGTGCTTCGGATACCACGGAGCCCCCTCCTCCCCAGAAGGGAACAAGGAAAACAGGTCGTGAAGAGGGTGTTGTAGCGTCCCAGATAATCTTACGGACCCTGTCCAAATAACGCTTCTGTGCTATGTCCTGGATGGGAGGGAGAGAACTGCCAATGATCTTTTCGGCCGTCCTCACCACTCTCTGCACCGCCTTCCTGTCTGAAGCAGGGATGCTTCTAAACCAGACTCTGATGCCGTATGACAGGATGCTCTCGATCGTCCCTCTGTCAAAAGTGGTCAGGACAGGGGAAGGAAGATGTGCTTTTCTCATGCGACGCAGAAAGTGCAGATGCTGCTGTGCCCGCTTCACCAGTTTCTCACTGTCGAGCGACCAAGCCAGCCTACTCATTAGCTGCACACCCAGGAATTTGATGCTGGTAACCGTCTCCACAGGCAAATCATTAATGCACAGAGAAGTGTGGCTGTGCCTGCCTTTTCTGAAATTGACAATGATCTCTTTGGTTTTCCGGTATTTAAAACTAGGCTGTTTTCCTTACACCAGTTCACCAACCCCTCAACCTCCTTGCGGTAAGCTTCCACATTGTCCCTCATGAATAAGGCCCACTACTGTTGTATCATCTACTATCATCGTCAGGAGATGATCTCACCTGCAAGGGTCTTGAAAATTGGGTGGGAGGGAAAAGGGAAGCAAGAATTTAATGGAAGGACTGGGAAAAATTTGGGTGGGGATGGAATTGCGGAGATCCTCACGTGCATCACCCAAAACAGCAACCGGACTTTCCTTGGACCAAAAAAATAAAATAAAATCCCAATTAAATATAGAATACACAATAACAGACCTGGAAGGGACCTTGGAGGTCATCTAGTCCAATCCCCCTGCTCAAGCAGGAAACCCTATACCAGGGGTGTCAAACTCACAATGTTATGCGACGTGCCGTGACTTTTTTTCCATTGCCAGCAATGGGGCAGGCGCGGTTTTGCCGTGATGCCTCCAGCCACGGCTGGCAGTTTGACACCCCTGCCCTATACTATTTCAGACAAATGGTTGCCCAGTCTCTTTTTGAAAACCTCCTGTCATGGGGCATCAACAACTTCCATCCATTGCTTCTTCTCTTGCTTTCGGGTGCTTTGCAGAATAGGTTGAAACCCGCCCCCTCTTCTCCGCGGCAGCCCCCTCAATATTGTAAGTCTGCTATCAGAGTAACAGAATAAGAGAATTAGAAGGGACTTTGGAGGTCATCCAGTCCAACCCCCTGCTCAAGCAGGAGACCCTGTACCATTCCAGACAAATGGCTGTCCGATCTTTTTTTTTGGAAATATCCAGTGTTGAAGCACCCACAACGTCTGGAGGCAGGTTGTTCCACTGGTTAATTGTTCTCACTGTCAGGAAATTCCTCCTTAATTCTAGGTTGCTTCTCTCCATAATTAGCTTCCCTCCGTTATTTCTTCTCTGCTTTCAGGTGCTTTGGGGAATGGGTTGACCCCTCCCCCCTCTTTTTTGTGGCAGCCCCTCAAATATTGGAACGCTGCTATCATGTCACCCCTGGTCCTTCCTTCGTCAAATTAGACAAACCAATTCCTGCAACCGTTCTTCATACGTTCGGGCCCCCAGTCCGCCCGTCATCTTTGCTGCTCTTCCTCTGCTCTCTTACTAGAGTCTCAGCAAGTTTTTTTTCCCCAATACTGTGGCAATCAAAACAGGAGACAGCATTCCAAGTATGGTCTTATCAAAGCAGTATCAAGGATAGTAAGAGTTCGTATGACCTTGAAACTGTTCCTCTGTTGTTACAGCCTAGGAATGCGTTGGGTTTGGGGGTTGTTGGGTTGTTGGGTTTTTTTGGCAACAGTGGCTGCTAAGACAGACGTCTAAAAAGTCAACATTTCTTTACAAAAGCCGCACAACCGTGAGGGATCGTTTCGAGAAAAAGAACCGGGGTTATTAAGATTTGAAAAGTCATCACGGAGGAAAATGTCTGCCGTGAAACACAGTCATCGGGGAACTTTGCGCCGTTAAAGTCTGGAGGGAGAATTTAAGTTGACAAGTTAGATGCTTTGGGGGACAGAGCATTGAAACGCTCCATCTGTTTGGGGGAAGTTGCAAAAGGTATGTGCAGCTGGGTGGGTGGGTGGGGTGGGTGGGAATCTGTAAAGGAAACCATGCACCGCGGCTGAATATTTATCCACTGTCCTAGCACCGTTTCTCCAGTTGCGGCTTCTTGAAAGTGAACAGGGAATCCTCAACTTACGCTCGTAGTTGAGCCTGCCGATCGTGGTTGAGGGTTGTGATGGTGGTAAAGCGGTGTCACCAAAACTTGATTTTTAAGACCTTTTCCTGATCATTGTCAAGCAAACGCCACGGTTGTAAAGCAAGACCATTGTTCACGATGGGACATTTTTCCCTGGAAACCAGAAGCTTGTAAGCCGCTGCTAAGCTTGTAAGCCACCCTGAGTCTTCGGAGAAGGGCGGGATATAAATGGAATTAAAAAAAATATAAAAGCTGGTTTTCAGCCAAAAAAAAAAACCATTGTAAAATATCCCAAAGGTGCTTTTCCCAAGAGGCAACAGGACTTTCTTGTTTTTTCCTTTGAAGACATTTCGCTTCTCATCCGAGAAGCTTCTCCAGGTTCTGACTGAATGGTGGGGGGGGAATGGAAGGATTTATACTGCTTGCAGACAGCTGGTCATTTGCACTGTTTTAGAGGGTCGTTGAGGCTCTTAGAGGTTTATCTGTGTCCTCAGTGGTGCTTTTTCAACTGGACTTGCTTGCTTTTCTTTGAAGACATTTCACCTCTCATTCCAGAAGCTTCTAGCTTCTTCAGCTCTGACTGGATGGCGGGGAATGGGAGGATTTATACTCCTTTCAGACAGCTGCTCATTTGCATGCTTTTAGAGAGAATGAAGGGCGGACAACGGCCTGCAGCCAAGAAGTGTCCACACCCATTTGCACCCCTCAGGTGACCCTGAGGACACAGGTAACCTCCAAGTGGCCTCAAGGACTCTCTAAAACAGGGGTCTTCAAACTTGGCCCTTTTATGACTCATGGACTTCAACTCCCAGAATTCCTCAGCCAGGCACATAAGTCCATGAATCATAAAAGGGCCAAGTTTGAAGACCCCTGCTCTAAAAGAAGGCAAATGACCAGCTCTCTGCAAGGAGTATAAATCCTTCCATTCCCCACCATCCAGTCAGAACCTGAGGAAGCTTCTTGGATGAGAAGCAAAACGTCTTCAAGGAAAAAACAAGAAAGTCCAGTTGCCTCATGGAAAAAGCACCTTTGGGACAACCAGGACTGGATGACAGAGAATCTCCATAGACTTGTAAATTATGGCCATGTAACCCTGGGATGCTATAGACCAGGGTCTTCCAACTTGGCCCTTTTATGGCTTGTGGACTTCAAATTCAGAATAGCCGTCATAAAGACCTCTCCACTTTCTCTAGAAATAAAAACGACAATGAAAAAACAAAAAACACAAGGTATCTTATTTTCAGTAACTGCCAGAAGAGGGCATAGCTAGCCTGCTATTTCCTTCACACAACTTTGCAAAGGGCTTCCTGAAAGTCCAGCGAAAATGAAAGCAAAGAACACAGAACCATAAGGTTGTAAGGGACCTTGGAGGTCTTCTAGTCCAAACCCCTGCTTTACCATTCTGGATAATGGTTATCCCATCTCTTCTTGAAGGCCTCCAAGTGTTGGAGAATTCACCGCTTCTGGAAACAGGTTGTTCCACTGGTTAATTGTTCTGTCAGGAAGTTTCTCCTTAGTTCCAGGTTGCTTCTCTCCTTGATGAGTTCCCATCCGTTGCTTCTTCTCCTGCCTTCAGGTGCTTTGGAGAAGAGGTTGACCCCCTCCTCTTCTCTGTGACGGCCACAAGCACTGGAAAATGGCTATCATATCACCTGTTTGTTGGTCACCACGATGTAAAAAAAGATATTGAGACTCTAGAAAGAGTGCGGAGAAGAGCAACAAAGATGATCAGGGGACTGGAGGCTAAGACGTACGAGGAACGGTTCCTGGAATTGGGTAGTTTAATGAAGAGATGGATGAGGGGGGACATGATTGCAGTCTTCCAATATCTCAGGGGCTGCCCCAAAGAAGAGGAAGTCAAGCTATTCTCCAAAGCACCAGAAGGCAGGACAAGAAGCAATGAGTGGAAACTAACCCAAGACAGAAGCAACCTGGAACTAAGAAGAACGATTAGCCAGTAGAACAGCTTACCTCCAGAAGTTATGGGTGCTCCAACACTGGAAGAGACTGGACAACCATTTGTCTGAAATAGTATAGGGTTTCCTGTCTGAGCAGAGGGTTGGACTAGAAGACCTCCAAGGTCCCTTTCAACTCTGTTATTCTATTCTATTCTATTCTATTCTATTCTATTCTATTCTATTCTATTCTATTCTATTCTGTATCCTATACTATCCTATTCTTATCATTATTCTATTCTATTCTATTCTATTCCATATTTTCTATTCTATTTCATATTTTCTTTTCTATTCTTTTCTATTCTATTCTATTCTATTCTATTCTATTCTGTATCCTATTCTATTCTATTCTGTATCCTATCCTATCCTATTCTTATCATTATTCTATTCTATTCTATTCTATTCTATTCTATTCTATTCTATTCTATTCTATTCTATTCTATTCTATTCTATTCTATATCCTATTCTATTCTATTCTGTATCCTATCCTATCCTATTCTTATCATTATTCTATATTTTCTATTCTATTCCATATTTTCTATTCTATTCTATTCTATTCTCTATTCTATTCCATATTTTCTATTCTATTCTATTCTATTCTATTCTATTCTATTCTATTCTATTCTATTCTATTCTATTCTATTCTATTCTTTCTCTTCATTTGACTAGACACATCTAGTACCCTTAATCATTGAAAGAAAGAAAGGTTGCATCAGCTGTCCTATTATAAGCCAGAAATCCTTCACTTAGCACCAATGAGTGAAAAGACATGTAGCTAAAGATGTAGAATATTCTTTGTCCCTCTAATCTTGAGAAGGCTAGGAAGAAAGAACAGAAGGGAAATGCCAGGTATATGGCAGACTCAGTTGCAGTAGCAATGAGTGCAATGTTGGGATCTGAAGGACCAGATTGGGGACAGATCATCTCAGAGAAAAATCTATTGATGTGATCTATCTAAGAGTCAACGACGACTTAATGGCACACCAGCAATCAATCAGAATAGATCTGGGAGGGACCTTGGAGGTCTTCTAGTCCAACCCCCTGCTCAATCGATATGAATAGCTAACTGCGTTCAAATTAGGCCATAAGGAAGGCTGGGCGTCGGTGAATTGATGCTTTCAAATTGTGGTGTTGGAGAAGACTCTTGAGCATCCCTTGGACTGCCAACAATATCCAATCCGTCAGCCTGAAAGGAAGTCAACCCTGGCTTCTAGAAGTTGAAGTCCAGAGATCTTACATTGAAACACTGACCTGTTCTTTAAAGCAGGGCTTTTCAACTTTTTCACCCATTGTACCACTTTTAGAATATGGCAACATCCGAGTACCACCAGTTGCCTAGCAAGGGGTCAAAAACTTGATGACCAAAAAAAAAAGGAAAAAAGTGATGAACTACAGGTAGTCCTCGACTTACAACAGTTCGCTTAGTGACTGTTCGAAGTGACAATGGCACTGAAAAAAGTGCCCCCCCAAGCCACAGCCGAGCAAGATGCCTGCCTGCCCACCTGGCGGCGCTCTTCCTCCTGTCCGAGGTTTCCATTGTTGTGAGCATTTCTGTTGAGGATTGGCAGCTGGGATGGGGTGGGGGGTGTTTGGTTTTTATTTTTCCCCCCCTGCTGGGTGGTTGCAGCATGTTTTGGTCACTTCACATGACCCTGGGACACTGTGACCGTCATAAATAGGAATCAGTTGCCAAGCATCTGAATGTAAATCACAACACCCTGGAGATGCTGCAATGTTCCAGCTGATCGTTGCTTCTTCTGGGCTCAGAAGCGCCAGGATCAGCGCCGAGCTACAGCTGGATCCTGGCGCTGATCCTGGCGCTTCCGCTGAGCCCTGACAGCCCTGCAGTTCCAGCTGTCTCTCGCTCAGGCTTGTGCGGTGCTGCCACCGGTTCAGCTCATTCCCCTCCCCCACTACCACTTTTCTAGGATGGTCGCGTACCACCTGCCAGGTGCCAATGTACCACAGGTGGTACCCGTACGACTGGTTGTAAAGCCCTGCTTTAAAGGAAGTGGGAGAGCGAATTTGCTATGTTGTGTACAATGCAGTGAGCCACGTGCAGATCTGTACATTGGGGAAACAAAACAACCACTTCATAAACACAGGGAACACCACGGCAGAACAAACTCATCAGGACAAGATTCAGCAGTCCATCTGCATTTGAAAGACAAACGCCGCTCTTTCGAAGACAGCAAAGTCCACATTTTGGACAGAGAGGACGGCTGGTTTGAAAGAGGGGTCAGAGGCCATCTCTGTCAAAGTTGAACAGGCCCTCCCTCAACAGAGGGGGAGGGATCCGACACCATCTATCTCCAGTCTACAGCACGGTCCTTTCGGCAGGCCCAAGAAGGCTCCACACCCATTTGCACCACTCAGGTGATCCTAAGCATGCAGATAAACCTCCAGGTGGCCTCAACAACTCTCTAAAACAGGGGTCTTCAAACTCGGCCCATTTACGCCTTGAGGACTTCAACTCCCAGAATTCCTCAGCTGGCGTGCCCGGCTGAGGAATTCTGGGAGTTGAAGTCTACAAGTCATAAAAGGGCCGAGTTTGAAGAACCCCCCCTGCTCTAAGGTTCCCCCGCACATGCGTGCTAGTCGTTTCTGACTCTAGGAGCCGGTGCTCATCTCCGTTTCAAAGCCGAAGAGCCAGCGCTTGTCCGAGGACGTCTCCGTGGTCATGTGGCCGGCATGACTAGATGCCAAAGGCACACGGAACGCTGTTACCTTCCCACCGTAGCGGTCCCTATTTTTCTACTTGCATTTTTTATGTGCTTTCGAACTGCTAGGTTGGCAGAAGCTGGGACGAGTAACAGGCGCTCACTCTGCTACGCGGCACTCGGGATTCGACCCGCCAAACTGCCGACCTTCTGATCGACAAGCTCAGCGTCCTAACCCCCTGCTCTAAAAGAAGGCAAATGACCAGCTGTCTGCAAGGAGTATAAATCCTTCCATTCCCCACCATCCAGTCAAAGCCGAAGAAGCTTCTTGGATGCGAAGCGAAACGTCTTCAAATTAAAACAAGCAAAGTTCAACTGCCTCGTGAAAAAAAAAAAAAGCACCTTGGGCTTCCAACTCTGTCGTTCTGTCGTTTTGTTGAGTGTTCTTTTGCCTTCTGCCCTAGCAGACATCTCCTGAAGCTCTCCAGAAGCTCCACCAAATGGACAATGGGCCACGCCAAGGAAACAAGCTTGCTTGTTCAGACTCTGACGTTTGAAGCCTTGGAATGAGGCGGCATCCACCGCTTCCCGCATCTCTTCTCATTAATCACAGGACGCAAATGGCTTTTTTTTTCTTTAGTGGGGTTCTAGATAAGCCCCAGTATTGGCAGGAAAGAGATTAGGGGTTTTCCAGCACACCTCCTGGCTGATAACCGGAGCAGAAGCTGCAAGTCACTTAGCTATAAACAGACGCACCACACATTCCATTCACACCGAAATCAAAAAGGGAAATGCAATGTTTTTGGAAGGGTGGAAATGGAACCGTGGATGCTAGGTTGCTTCTGGTTTCTCATGGATATTAGAGAGGCCTTTTTTTTTTCCGCCGTGGAAAGAGAATTTTGGCACTGCCGGATCGTTCCTCACTGAATTAGATCCCCAGAGTAAAATCTGACGTGTGCTGATTTGTCAGCCGACAACATTTGGTTATTTGTCTCCACTTGAGTGCCCTGGAGTCCTTCCAGTGAAGGCGAGATGAACAAAATCGAAAAGATTGAAGAAGTTCTGTGATGTTGATCAGCTGACGGGCAGTCATCCAGTTGGTGTTGACTGTTAGGGATCGGATAAAGAGATCTTCTCCGGAACGATCTGCTCCCAGCCTGTTTTCCCAAAACATCCGAAGGCAGGACAAGAAACGACGGATGGAAACTCCGTCAAGGATAGAAGCAACCTGGAACTAAGGAGAACATTTCCTCATGGTGAGGACAATTAACCAGTGGAACAGCTTTGCCTTTGGACATTGTGGGTGCTCCAACACTGGAGGCCTTCAAGAGGAGACCGGACAGCCATTTGTCTGAAATGGTGTAGGGCAGGTGATAGTGTTCCAGTATTTAAGAGGCTGCCACAAAGAAGAAGGGGCTCAACTTATTCTCCAAAGTACCTGAAGGCGGGACAAGAAGCAACGGATGGAAACCAATCAAGGAGAGAAGCAACCCGGAACTAAGGAGAAACTTCCTGACAGTTGGAACAATTAACCAGTGGAACAACCTGCCTCCAGAAGTGGTGAATGCTCCAACACTGGAAGTTTTTAAGAAGAGACTGGACAGCCATTTGTCTGAAATGGTATAGGGTTTCCTGCCTGAGCAGGGGGATGGACTGGATGACCTCCAAGGTCCCTTCCAACTTTACTATTATAATTAGTATTATGATTATGATTAAGCTATTCTTCAAAGCCCCTGAAGGCAGGACAAGAAGCAACGGATGGAAACTCATCAAGGAGAGAAGCAACCTGGAACTAAGGAGAAATTTCCTGACAGTGAGAACAATTAACCAGTGGAACAACCTGCCACCAGAAGCGGTGAATGCTCCAACACTGGAAGTTTTTAAGAAGAGACTGGATAGTCTGAAATGGTATAGGGTTTCCTGCCTGAGCAGGGGGTTGGTCTAGATGACCTCCAAGGTCCCTTCCAGCTCTATTCTGATTGATTGATCCCGGATAGCTCGTCCGTGAACTAACTTCATGGGTCTGAATTGATTCCGCCCTACCCAGGCGGGTCATCAAAGAGATTAGACGTTTCCGGTTTTCAATGAGTTGGATTACAACCATCATTTTTAATCCAGAGCTCATTTCTCTTCCTCTGCACTTCACTGCTTGCCTTTCCTAGCTCAGCCATCCAACTAGGCTTCTGTTCACCGCCGTCAGTGGGAGTCCCGTCCACACCCAGTGTATAATTTCCCACCCAAGGGGAAATAACTTTCGGATTTAGAAAGGCTGGAAGACAAAGAAAGGAAGGAAAGGGACCAGGACTTTGAAATCCAGCAGATCGAAAGACTAAAATAGACGGTGCTCTGAATTGTGACGGTGACAATTGTTCAATAGCTGAGCTGGCCTGGGCTGTGTTTTCTGAGGTGGTGGAAGCCATGTTTGGGCAAAACGTTGGAACTTCCTGTCATAGATTAAGAAAAGGAAAAACAGCTCAGGATCAAAGTGGGCCCTGGGGGGTTTCCGTCGCTAAGCGAGACAGGTGTTCCGTGAGTCTTGCCCCAGTTTCCGGCAAGGGTTGTTAAGTGACTGACTCCAGCTGCTAAGGGAGTAACACAGTCGTTAAGTGAATCTGGCTTCCCACGATGACTTTGCTTGTCCGAGGGTCACAAAGGGGGATCATGCAAGCGTCATAAATATGAATCAATCACCAAGCGTCTGAATTTTTGTCCGTGGGACCATGGGATGCTGGAATGGTCGTAAGGGCGAAAAAGAAGCCATAAGCCACCTTTTCCAGTGCCGTGCAGCGAACGGTCACTAAATGAACTGTTGTAAGTTGAACACCACCTGTATAACATCCTTTAACTCACAGCCAGGACAAGAAGCAACTAACTCAGGAAAGGAGCAACCTAGAACTAAGGAGAAACTTCCTGACAGTGAAAAAAATTAACCAGTGGAACAGCTTGCCACCAGAAGTTGTGGGTGTTTCAACACTGGAGGTTTTTAAGAGATTGGACAGCCATTTGTTTGGAATGGTATAGGCCAGGGGTCGGCAACCTTGGCTCTTTTATGACTCGTGGACTTCAACTCCCAGAATTCCTGAGGCAGCATGAGAGAACTATGGCCCCCTCATGACTCATGGACTTCAACTCCCAGAATTCCTGAGCCAGCATGAGAGAACTATGGCCCCCTCATGACTCATGGACTTCAACTCCCAGAATTCCTGAGCCAGCATGAGAGAACTATGGCCCCCTCATGACTCGTGGACTTCAATTCCCAGAATTCCTGAGGCAGCATGGGGGAACTATGGCCCCCTCATGACTCGTGGACTTCAACTCCCAGAATTCCTGAGGCAGCATGAGAGAACTATGGCCCCCTCATGACTTCAACTCCCAGAATTCCTGAGCCAGCATGAGATAACTATGGCCCCCTCATGACTCATGGACTTCAACTCCCAGAATTCCTGAGCCAGCATGAGAGAACTATGGCCCCCTCATGACTCGTGGACTTCAATTCCCAGAATTCCTGAGGCAGCATGGGGGAACTATGGCCCCCTCATGACTCGTGGACTTCAACTCCCAGAATTCCTGAGTCAGCATGAGAGAACTATGGCACCCTCATGACTCGTGGACTTCAACTCCCAGAATTCCTGAGCCAGCATGGGGGAACTATGGCCCCCTCGTGACTCGTGGACTTCAACTCCCAGAATTCCTGAGCCAGCATGAGAGAACTATGGCCCCCTCATGACTCGTGGACTTCAATTCCCAGAATTCCTGAGGCAGCATGGGGGAACTATGGCCCCCTCATGACTCGTGGACTTCAACTCCCAGAATTCCTGAGTCAGCATGAGAGAACTATGGCCCCCTCATGACTCGTGGACTTCAACTCCCCGAATTCCTGAGCCAGCCATGCTGAGGGGAAAGGGAGAGATTTCCAAGCTGAGCCATGCCGGCTCAGGAATTCTGGGAGTTGAAGTCCACGAGTCATGAGGGGGCCATAGTTCCCCCATGCTGGCTGAGGAATTCTGGGAGTTGAAGTCCACGAGTCATAAAAGAGCCAAGGTTACCTACCCCTGGCATAGGGCCTCCTGCTTGATCAGGGGTTTGGACTAGAAGACCTCCAAGGTCCCTTCTAATTCTGATAGCAGCCTTCCAATATCTCAGGGGCTGCCCCAAAGAAGAGGCAGTCAAGCTATTCCCCAAAGTGCCTGAAAGCAGGACAAGAAGCAACGGATGGAAACTAGTCAAGGAGAGAAGCAACCCAGAACTAAGGAGAAACTTCCTGACAGTTAGAACAATTAACCAGTGGAACAGCTTGCCACCAGAAGTTATGGGTGCTCCACCACTGCAGGTTTCCAAGAAGAGATTGGACAGCCGTGTGTCTGGAATTATATAGGCTCTCCTGACCGAGCAGGGGGCTGGACTAGATGACCTCCAAGTTCCCTTCCAATTCTGTTATTCACTGTTTCTCAACCTTGGACATTTTAAGGTATCTCGACATCAGTTCCCAAAACTCCCCAGCCAATTCTGGGAATTGATGTCCAGAAGTCTGAAAGGGCCCGAGGTTGGGGAACACTGCTCTAAATGAACAAAGGGGTAAAGTTATAGTCAGGCTATTAAAATATCTAACCTAGGATTGTCTTCTTCAGACTTGGGTGCCTTCCAAATGTGTGGAATTCAACGCTCACCAGTGTCAACAATGGCCACATTGCCTAGACAATACTGGGAGGTGGTCCACGGTAGATGTACACATGAAACGGAAAATATGCTTTATTTTTAGCTTGGGAGAAAATAGTCTCACTGCAAACTTTCCGTCCTCAGGTCTCCCGGGAGAGACGTTCAAATGGGACAAACCAATGATACAGCCTTGGGAAGTGGGGGGGAAAGAATAAGTGGGTCAGGATACCCTGGCGAGGGCCACCCACCACAAAAATGCGCAAGAGGGTTGTTTTAGTTTTAAAAAGCGCTTTAACAGGATTGCTCAGTCTTGTTCTATAGAGACTTCAAATCCATCCGGAGGCTTTGAGCTCCTTGCTGTTCTCTGAGCTGGGTGGCTTTCTTGTAGATGTTTCATTACCCAACTGGGCAACATCATCAGTGCTAGAAGTGAAGAGGGGGGGAGGAGGAGGAGGAGGAGGAGGAGGAGGAGGAGGAGGAGGAGGAGGAGGAGGAGAAGAACTGTGGGGTCCTTGGTGTTCTCTGAGCTTGGTGGTTTTCTTGTAGATGTTTCATTACCCAACTGAGCAACATCATCAGTGCTAGAAGTGATGGGGGGGGAGAGGAGGAGGAGGAGGAGGAGGAGGAGGAGGAGGAGGAGGAGGAGAACTGTGGGGTTCTTGGTGTTCTCTGAGCTGGGTGGTTTTCTTGTAGATGTTTCATTACCCAATTGGGCAACATCATCAGTGCTAGAAGTGAAGGGGAGGAGGAGGAGGAGGAGGAGGAGGAGGAGGAGGAGGAGGAGAACTGTGGGGTCCTTGGTGTTCTCTGAGCTGGGTGGCTTTCTTGTAGATGTTTCATTACCCAACTGGGCAACATCATCAGTGCTAGAAGTGAAGAGGGGGGAGGAGGAGGAGGAGGAGGAGGAGGAGGAGGAGGAGGAGGAGGAGGAGGAGGAGGAGGAGGAGGAGGAGGAGGAGGAGGAGAACTGTGGGGTCCTTGGTGTTCTCTGAGCTGGGTGGCTTTCTTGTAGATGTTTCATTACCCAACTGGGCAACATCATCAGTGCTAGAAGTGAAGAGGGGGGGAGGAGGAGGAGGAGGAGGAGGAGGAGGAGGAGAACTGTGGGGTTCTTGGTGTTCTCTGAGCTGGGTGGTTTTCTTGTAGATGTTTCATTACCCAATTGGGCAACATCATCAGTGCTAGAAGTGAAGGGGAGGAGGAGGAGGAGGAGGAGGAGGAGGAGGAGGAGGAGGAGGAGGAGAACTGTGGGGTCCTTGGTGTTCTCTGAGCTTGGTGGTTTTCTTGTAGATGTTTCATTACCCAACTGAGCAACATCATCAGTGCTAGAAGTGATGGGGGGGAGAGGAGGAGGAGGAGGAGGAGGAGGAGGAGGAGGAGGAGAACTGTGGGGTCCTTGGTGTTCTCTGAGCTTGGTGGCTTTCTTGTAGATGTTTCATTACCCAACTGGGCAACATCATCAGTGCTAGAAGTGAAGGGGGGGGGAGGAGGAGGAGGAGGAGGAGGAGGAGGAGGAGGAGGAGGAGGAGGAGGAGGAGAAATGTGGGGTCCTTGGTGTTCTCTGAGCTGGGTGGTTTTCTTATAGATGTTTCATTACCCAACTGGGCAACATCATCAGTGCTAGAAGAGTGGGGAGAAGGAGGAGGAGGAGGAGGAGGAGGAGGAGGAGGATGTTAAGACTCTGGAAATAGGGCAGAGAAGAGCAACAAAGATGATCAAGGGACTGGAGGCTAAAACATATAAGGAACGGCTGCTGGAATGTCTAGTTTAATGAAGAGAAGGATGAGGGGGGACATGAGAGCAAGGTCCCAATATCTCAGGGGCTGCCCCAAAGAAGAGGGAGTCAAGCTATTCTCCAAAGCAATTGAAGGCAGGACAAGAAGCAACGGATGGAAACTCATCAAGGAGAGAAGCAACCTGGAACTAAGGAGAAACTTCCCAACAGTGAGAACAATGAATTAGTGGAACACCAACATTCAAAAGCATCAACACTCTTTCTATCCAGCTTCTCCAAAGTCCCAAAGTTGTTTGTTTTTTCCCCAAAGGGCAACTGATTCTCTGGTTTTTCCTTGAAGGTGTTTTGCTTCTCATCCAGGTTCTGAACTGAAGAAGCTTCTTGGATGAGAAGGGAAAGGTCTTCAAGGAAAAAAGCAATAAAGTCCACTTGACTTTTGAAAAAGAGACCAGTATCAGATAGAATAGAGCTGGAAGGGACCTTGAAGGTCCTGTAGTCCAACCCCCTGCTCAAGCAGGAGAACCTATACCATCTCAGACAAGTGACTGTCCAGTCTCTTCTTAGAAAACCTCCAGTGATGCAGCGCCCACAATTTCTGGTGGCAAGCTGTTCCACTGGTTAATTGTCCTCAGTGTTAGGAAATTTCTCCTTAATTCCAGGTGGCTTCTTCTCTCTTTGGTCAGTTTCCAACCCTTGTTTCTCGTCCTTCCCTCTGCTGCTTTGGAGAATAATGTGACCCCCTCCTCTTTGTGGCAGCCCCTCCGATACTGGAAGACTGCCAGCATGATCTGGAGGATTAAGAATCAGCTTAGAAGTTCTCGAAAGTTCAACTTTCGTTTTCCCAAAGTTTCGCCAAGGCTTGCCAAATTCTGATCTTTCGAGGCCCAGACACACTACAGCCCAGAATATCTTTTTGAAACTATAACTTCCCTTATCAGGAATTTTAATTGCTTCTAGGAGTAGGCGATTGCTACCAACTTTCCCGTGTCACACATTCTCAACACCTCGAAGAAATTCCTATAAATAGGTGCAGTCTATTTTTGGCTCAGTGGGTTAGGACGCTGAGCTTGTCGATCAGAAGGTCGGCAGTTTGGCGGGTCGAATCCCGAGTGCCGCATAGCAGAGTGAGCGCCTGTTACGCGTCCCAGCTTCTGCCAACCTAGCAGTTCGAAAGCACGTAAAAATCCAAGTAGAAAAATAGGGACCACTCCGGTGGGAAGGTAACAGCATTCCGTGCGCTTTTGGCGTCTAGTCATGCCGGCCACGTGACCACGGAGACGTCCTCGGACAAACGCTGGCTCTTCGGCTTTGAAACGGAGATGAGCACCGGCCCCTAGAGTCGGAAACGACTAGCACGCATGTGCAGGGGAACCTTTACCTTTACCTTATTTTTGCTTTAAAAAAAAAACAGCCTGGTGCCTCCTTCACGTTATTCACCTGTTTGGCTTTTTGAATGTGATACAGGCCATCCTCAAATTACGGCCACAACCGATGTGGCGGATTGAGAAATTGGTTAAGTGAGCTTTGTCCCCGTTTGACGATACGTCTTGCCGTGTTTGTTAAGTGAGTCACTGCGGTTGTTAAATTTGTCGCATGGTTGTTAAGGGAAACTGCCTTCCCCCATTGACTTTGCTCCTTAGAAGGTCCCAAAAGGGGTTTCATGTGACCCCGGGACACGGCGACCGTCATAAATGTGAACTGCAAGTTCTCAAGCACAAGCAACTCTCGCGGCTGCATTCTGTACCAGTTGGAGCTTCCGGGTGGTCCTCAAGGGCAGCCCCATGTAGAGAGCGTTGCAGTAGTCTAGTCGAGAGGTCACGAGCGCATGAGTGACCGTGCATAGATCATCCCGGCTTAGATAGGGCCACAACTGGCGCACCAGGCGAACCTGGGCGAAAGCCCCCCTAGTCACAGCTCCTATGTGGTCTTCCAGGGTGAGCCGTGAATCTAGGAGGACTCCCAAGTTGCGAGCCCTATCTACGGGGGGTAATAGTTCACCCCCCATAGCGAGAGGTAGAATGTCCGAATAAACCCGGGATGAAGGTATGCAAAGCCACTCGGTCTTGTCGGGGTTGATTTGAAGTCTGTTCCTCCCCATCCAGACCCGAACCGCCTCCAGGCAACGGGACATCACGTTGAGGGCATCACTGGGGTGGTTTGGGGTCGAAAGGAAAAGCTGGGTATCATCAGCATACTGATGATACCCAACTCCAAAACCACGAATGATCTCACCCAGCGGTTTCATATAGATGTTGAACAGGAGAGGCGAGAGGACTGACCCCTGAGGAACTCCACAAATGAGAGACCTCGCGGTCGACCTCTGCCCTCCTGCCAACACCGACTGCGAACGTCCCTGGAGATAGGAGGAGAACCACTGTAAAACCGTGCCTCCCACTCCCAATCCCCTGAGACGCCACAGCAAGATACCATGGTCGATGGTATTGAAAGCCACTGAGAGGTCTAATAGGACCAGAACAGAGGAATGCCCCCTGTCCCAAGCCCTCCAGAGATCATTCACCAGCGCGACCAATGCCGTCTCCGTGCTGTGCCCGGGCCTGAAACCCGATTGGTACGGGTCTAGATAATCTGCTTCATCCAGGACCAGAGGGAGCTGATGTGCCACCACACTCTCAACAACCTTCGCAAGAAAGCGAAGGTTGGAGACAGGACGAAAGTTGTTCAATACAGCTGGGTCCAAGGCAGGCTTCTTGAGGAGAGGCCTCACCACCGCCTCTTTCAAGACGGCGGGGAAGCTACCCTCGCTCAGAGAAGCCGATATAACTGCCTGGAACCAGCTGCGTGTCCTCTCCCGGGCTGCATAGACCAGCCAGGAAGGGCACGGGTCCAATAAACATGTGATGGTGCTCAGCCTCCCCATGATCCTGTCCACTTCCTCCGGAGTCACAGAATCAAACTCCTCCCAGGTGATATCGACAAGACCGCCCGAGTCCTGCTCGACAGACTCTGCCCAGTCAGAGTCCAGACCGGTCCGAATCCGAGCGATTTTGTCCGACAGATGCTGGTTAAACTCCTCGGCACGACCCTGCAAGGGTTCCTCCCTCACCTCCTGATTCAGGAGGGAGCGAGTCACCCTAAACAGGGCGGCCGGGCGATTATCTGCAGACGCGATAAGGGTGGCGAAGTGGTTAGACCTCGCCTCCCTTATCGCAGCGAGATAAGACCTAGTATAGGTTCTTCGTCGCAATCGGTCGGATTCGGATCGGCTGGATCTCCAACCGCTCTCTAGGCCCCGTCTCCGACGCTTCATCTCCCGGAGCTCCGCGGAGAACCATGGAGCTCGACGGGATCTGCACCGGGCTGCAGGGGTACAATTCGGTCAAGAGCCTCAGTGGCTGCCCTTTCGCAGGCTTCCACTAAGGCGTCTGCCGAGCTGTGAGCAAGGGAGGAAGGTGGGGACCCCAGCGCCGCCTGGAACCTCTGGGGATCCATTAAGCGTCTGGGGCAGTACCATTTAATTGGTTCCACACACCCACAGCGGGGGGTGGCAAAATGGAAGACCAGCCGCAGGAGATGATGATCGGTCCATGACAGGGGCATGTACCTGACCACAACTCCATGGGCCCTCAGTTCTATAGTCATTGGGGCCTTCCAGAGTGTGATCAATAGGGTCTGATTCCCCCACGTCTACTGATTTCCCCAGAGCCCCCTCAAAATCCAGCAGCACCAACCAGATCCCAACAGGTGCGATGGAGAGCATAGATCTTCCAGGATCCTCCGGACTAACCAGGGTCCACTGGGCTCCACTGGGCTCCACCGGGGTTAACCGGTTAACCCAGGAGCTTTCGGGGCCACCAGGAACGATGGGGATGCCAGGCCATCTGGAGCATGAGGAACAGACAGAGGAGAAGGCAGGTCGGGTAGCACCCCCGCCGAACCATTCTTCTTCTTCTTCTTCTTCTTCTTCTTCTTCTTCTTCTTCTTCTTCTTCTTCTTCTTCTTCTTCTTCTTCTTCTTCTTCTTCTTCTTTCTCTTCTTCTTCTTCCTCTTCTTCTTCTTCTTCTTCCTCCTCCTCCTCATTCCAGCAGCCGTTCCTTATATGTTTTAGCCTCCAGCCCACTAATCATCTATATTGCTCTTCTCTGTACTCTTTCCAGAGTCTCAACATTTTTTCCTCCTCCTCCTCCTCCTCCTCCTCCTCCTCCTCCTCCTCCTCCTCCTCCTCCTCCTCCTCCTCTTTTTCATAATCATAAACTTAATAGTAAAGTTGGAAGGGACCTTAGAGGTCATCTAGTCCAACCCCCTGCTCAGGCAGGAAACCCAACACCATTTCAGACAAATGGCTGTCCAGTCTCTTGTAAAAAACGTCCAGTGTTGGAGCATTCACCGCTTCTGGAGGCAGGTGGTTCCACTGGTTAATTGTCCTCACTGTCAGGAAGTTTCTCCTTAGTTCTAGGTTGCTTCTCTCCTTGATTAGTTTCCATCTGTTGCTTCTTGTCCTGCCTTCGGGCGCTTTGGAGAAGAGCTTGTTCTTTGGGGCAGCCCCTGAGATACTGGAACGCTGCTGTCATGTCCCCGCCCCCCAGTCCTTCTCTTCACTAAACTAGACATCCCCAATTCCTGCAACCGTTTCTGATACGTTTTAGCCTCCAGGCCCCTGATCATCTTTGTTGCTCTTCTCTGCACCCCTAGTCCTTCTCTTCATTAAACTAGCAACCGTTCCTTATACGTTTTATCCTCCAGTCCCCTGATCATCTTTATTGCTCTTCTCTGCACGCTTTCTAGAATCTTAACATCTTTTTTTTTCCTTAGCTATGCCCTTCTTTTGATTCTGCATGCAGAGCTGAGTACCGATTCGGGGTGGGGGGTGGGGTGGGGGAGGGAGTTGCATTCTGCAGCTCAATGTTCCCTCAGTTGAGTTTCTCCCTTAGGCAGACCTCAAAGGAAGCTATGCACAATTGCTGACCGGATTGGAAAAAATAGAGGAACAGCAGGACTGGTGCTTATACTTTTAAATCACGCACTCGTTATTTTCCTGCGGCCCATTCATCATGCAAGCAGCAGCAGCGTGTCAGGAGAAGCTACTGCCGGGTCGCTGACGATACGGTTTCTGCGCGTAAATTCACTGTGTCCCAGATCTGAGAAACCAGCTTGCCCGTTGTTGTTGTCACCGGCTCAAAATAGGCGGTCGAGCTCTTGATTTATTACAATTATCGCCAGCCTGTCCTCCCAGAACCCCAGAGACGGGTTCATCTTCACAAAAGGGTGCTGCGAGGGACAGATAGTCCTCGGCTTACGACCTTAACGGAGCTCAGACCCTTCTGTTGCTAAGCGAGACCCTTGTTAAGTGAATTTTAGCCCCGTTTGACGACCTCTCTGGCCACGCTAGTTAAGGGAAACCCAGGAAGCCCACAATTTATGTTGCTAAGTGAGAAATTTGTTAAGCGGATTTTGCCTCGTTTTTACGGCTTCCCTCGCCAGGCTGGTTAAAAAAATTCCCTGCAGTTGTTAAATTAATAATAGAGTGGTTAAGTGTCAAGGGGCTTGGGTTTGTTAAAAGGTAAAGGTAAAGGTTCCCCCGCACATGCGTGCTAATCGTTTCCGACTCTAGGGGCTGGTGCTCATCTCCGTTTCAAAGCCGAAGAGCCAGCGCTTGTCCGAGGACGTCTCCGTGGTCATGTGGCCGGCATGACTAAACGCCAAAGGCACACGGAACGCTGTTACCTTCCCACCGGAGTGGTCCCTATTTTTCTACTTGCATTTTTACGTGCTTTCGAACTGCTAGGTTGGCAGAAGCTGGGACGAGTAACAGGCGCTCACTCTGTTACGCGGCACTCGGGATTCGACCCGCCAAACTGCTGACCTTCTGATCGACAAGCTCAGCGTCCTAACCCACGGAGCCACTGCGTCCCTTTTGTGTTTGTTAGAAGGTTGCAAAAGGGGACCGTGTGACCCCCGGGACACTGCGACCCTCCCAAATAGGAGTCAGCTGCCAAGCCTCTGAGTTTTGATTGTGGGGATGCTGCCACGGTCGCATGAAGAAGAAAAAAACGTCGTAAGTCCCTTTTTTCAGGGCTGTTGTAACTTTGAACGGTCTCTAAAGGAGCAGTTGTAAGTCGGGGACTAGCTGTGCGTCCATTTGTCTCAGAATATCCATCCCATTTCTGAAGGCACAGTGAGTTGAAGAGCAGGAGGCAGCTGGCTTGAAGTCTCTTTCGGTTTAATTTAGCTTGTAGATCTTGGTTGAAAAGTAATGTTGGCGCTTTCCCACATGTTGAGGCACTTCTTCCCAGCTAGGTAATGACCAGCAACTTTGCCAAGTATGTTGGCTGCTACATGTATTTATTTTGGGTGTCTCTATTGTTTTCAGGATCACGTAAGTGTTAATACCGCTTTGCAACGCCTTGGTAAGGCTCCACTTGAAATGCTGCATCCAGTTTTTGGTCGCCACGATGTAAAAAAGATGCTGAGACTGTCTAGAAAACGTGCAGGGAAGAGCAACGAAGATGATTAAGGGGGATGGAGGCTAAAACATATAAGGAAAGGTTGCTGGAATTGGGTATGTCTAGTTTAAAGACAAGAAGAACATGATGGGAGGCTTCTGATATCTCAGGGGCTGCCACAAAAAAGAGGGGGGGTCAATCTATTCTCCAAAACACCTGAGAGCAGGACAAGAAGCAACGGATGGAAACTCATCAAGGAGAGAAGCAACCTAGAACTAAGGAGAAACTTCCTGACAGTGAGAACAACTAACCAGTGGAACAACCTGCCTCCAGAGGTGGTGAATGCTCCAACACTGGAAGTTTTTAAGAAGAGACTGGACAGCCATTTGTCTGAAATGGTATAGGGTTTCCTGCCTGAGCAAGGGGTTGGACTAGGTGACCTCCAAGGTCCCTTCCAACCTTATTATTATTATTATTATTATTAAGACATTCTCCGAAGCACCAGAGGGCAGGACAAGAAGCAACGGATGGAAACTCACCAAGGAGAGAAACAACCTGGAACTAAGGAGAAACTTCCTAATTGTGAGAACAATTAACCGGTGGAACCACCTGCCTCCAGAAGCTGTGAATGCTCCAAAACTGGAAGTTTTTAAGAAGCGACTGGACAGCCATTTGTCTGAAATGGTATAGGGTTTCCTGCCTGAGCAGAGGGTTGCACTACTAGAAGATCTGTAAGGTCCCTCCCAACTCTGTTATTCTGTTCTATTTTAAGTTTTTTTATTCTTGTTTAAAAAACATTGCTTTTGGTATTTCAAGTGTAGTATATTTTTGGCATTGTAAGCCCCCCAGAGTCTTTGACTGAGATGGGTGGCTATAGAAATGAAATGAAATGAAATGAAATGAGATAGGTAGGTAGGTAGGTAGGTAGGTAGATAGATAGATAGATAGATAGATAGATAGATAGATAGATAGATAGATAGATAGATGGATGGATGGATGGATGGATGGATGGATGGATGGATGGATGGATGGATGGATGGATGGATGGATAGATAGATAGATAGATAGATAGATAGATAGATAGATAGATAGATAGATAGATAGATAGATAGATGATAGATAGATAGATAGATAGATAGATAGATAGATAGATAGATAGATAGGCAGTTTCTTTGCTTGGGGGAAAAAAAACTTAAGAGAAGCGGGCGGTAATTACTTGTCCTGGTCCTCCAGCAGCCAGAATTTCAGCCATAAGATTTGTAAAATAATAATAATAATAATAAAAATTATATATATAAAACATAAAATAAATGAGACAACAGCCAGCAGATCCTGGAACAGAATGCTCCAACTTTGCCAGCATGCGAGGCGTAAGGTTACTGCACCACTCCAGGGGGACCACTAGAGGGCGTTGAAGCAAGACAGAATGCCTTGTTGCTGCCCTCTAGTGGTCAGTCGGATTGGTGCAACCCAGCCATTGCCCTCTTGCTGGGCACGAAACTCTCCCCGAAATCTCCCGGTTGTGGGGTTCTGTTCTCAGCTAGGGAAGAAGGCCTCCACTCAGTCGATGGTGGTTGCATGCCAGGTTGTTTTCTTCCAAAGATTTTGCAGGAACGCAATCTAATCAGCTGGAGATAAAGAGGCTAGCGAAAGCAGACGGGGAGAAGCGATGCCTCCCCCGGTTGTTCAGTTAAGAGGAAATATTTTGTCAAAGAGAAACAGGCTTGTGGGATTTCTCAGGCAGCTCGGAGAGGGCGTGGGAACCAAGCAGCTAGCTTTGGCATGGTGGGGGGAAGGAAAATGTCTGTTAAAGGTCACCTCATTGAGGCCGGCAGGGTAGGTGGCAAAAACCTGATTCCAGCCCCATTTTCTTTCTGGAAACTGGGGAGAATCAGGCGAACGCCGTGTTTTTCAACCCCGAGGACTTTAAAACCAGCGGACTTCAATTCCCAGAATCCCCCCGCCCAAATTCATGGCCAGTTGCCAAGCAGCTGAATTTTGGTCATGTGATGCCGCAATGGTCGTAAGGATGAGGAATGGTCCCAAGTCCTAACAAATGCTCGGCAGTTGGCACCGGACATGATCACATCACATCACATACAGTAAGTCCTCGACTTACAACAGTTCATTTTAGGGGACTGGAGGCTAAAACATATGAGGAACAGTTGCTGGAATTGGGTATGCCTAGTTTAATGAAAAGAAGGACGAGGGGTGACATGATAGCAGTCTTCCAATGTCTAAGGGGCTGCCCCAAAAAAGAGGCAGTCAAGCTATTGTCCAAAGCGCCTGAAGGCAGGAGAAGAAGCAACGGATGGAAACTCATCAAGGAGAGAAGCAACCTAGAACTAAGGAAATGGTATAGGGTTTCCTGCCTGAGCGGGGGGGTTGGACTAGATGACCTCCAAGATCCCTTCCAACTTTTATTATTGTTATTATTATTATTATTATTATTATTATTATTATTATTATTATTAGTAGTAGTAGTAGTAGTAGTAGTAGTAGTAGTATGTGACCCTTCAAAGATACTGAAAAAAGTGACTTATGAGTGTTTTTCATACTTACGACCGTTGCAGCACGCGATCAAAATTCAGACGCTTGGCAACTGACTCGTCTTTATGACGGTTGCAGCATCCTGGGGATCACATCATCCCCTTTGGCGACCTTCTGAGAAGCAAAGTCAATGGGGGGGGGAGTCAGATTCACTTAACAACCGTGTGACTAACTTAACAACTGCAGTGATTCACTTAACCACGATGGCAAGAAAGGTCGTAGCTCGGGGTAAAACCCGCTTAACAATGGTTCCGCTTAGCAACGGAAATGTTGGGAATCAACTGTGGTCGTAAGTAGAGGACTTAGTGGCATAACACAACATCATTGGTCGAGTGACATAGCTTATGTGAGATCGTGATGCAAGGGATGTCATTTGCCCACCTCCCTTCAAGAAGGGCCGTGTAACAGGCTGACAAACGTGAATTTAGCAGGCCTGGACACCATGTTAGCTTGTAATAGGCTGACCCAGTGGTGGGATTGAAATACCCCAACAACCGGTTCTCTTATTGGATGCAGGCCTGGGCCTCCGAGACCTAGAAAGGTCTTCCGGAAGTGGCATCCATGCACTTCCGGCGGGCCTCGGAGGCCTAGAACGAACTTCCAGAAGTGGCATCCACACACTTCCTGTGGGCCGTTCTAGGCATGGGACACCTCCTCCAGGTCTCCGAGGCCTAGACTGGACTTCCGGAAGCGGTGTGCATTCAAGCCGGTTCTCTGAACTTAGCAAAATTTAGCTACCGGTTCTGTCGAACCGGTGCGAACTGTCTGAATCCCATCACTGGACTGACCCTTATCTGGTTTTTGTTTGAAGAGATTGGACAATCATTTGTTTGAAATGCTATAGGATCTCCTGCTTGAGCAGGGGGCTGGACTAGAAGATCTCTAAGGATCCCTGCATTTTCTCACTATTGGTAGAAATTGGGGGTTAGTAATCATATATGTTCTGGGCTGGAATGGTGAGAATCAGAGGTAGAAGGCTTCATCATTGGAGATTCTCAAGAAGAGAATGGACAACTGCTTGTCTGAAATGCTATAGGATCTCCTGCCTGAGCAGGGGGTTGGGCTAGAAGACCTCCAAGGCCCCTTCCAACTCTGTTATCTGCTTCTAATCTCACAAGATTTCAGCCTAGGAAGGAATTTTATTTGAGAATGCAAGGCCCGTGTGGATTGCGATGTCTCAACTCACTTGCACCTCCAGTGCTGTGAATAATAATTCAAATATGTCTCAGTTGGAACTTTTATTTATTTACGGTTTGAGATTTACATGCTGCTCCCCTCGGGCTGATTCTGAGAAGATGACAAATTCCCAAAGACAGCGGTCTGATTTAGACCAGCAAGATTGCACAAAATCGATAAATAAAACCCCTGGGCACATCTCTCGGTGGGGAAATTCAAATTCCGTATGCCAGGCCTCATTCGGGAATCGAAAGGATAACAAGGTGAAAAGCGAAATGAGTTTGCATATGCATCTCCTTTCCATCCAGCGTCTTAAGCCGAGGTTTTCCAAATCTGTTGGAAAATCAAATATTTATATTAAACAATTGGTAAAACGAGAGGCGCAGAAGAAACAGTAGATTCTTTTTTATGTAGAGGAATCCTGTAGAGTTTCTCTTCCTGTTAGCAGTCAGCTTAAGTGTGAATTTAGGGCACTGGAGGAAAAAAAGAATTGATTGCAGAGTCGTATTTCAAGAGTTCAAAGAACCAACTTTTTAAAAATAGATAATCCTCGACTTACAGCCACAAATGGGAGCAGAATTTCTGTTGCTAAGTTGTGACTTCGGATGGTCACTGAACGCAAATTGAGAACTTAGAATCACAGAGATGGAAGGGACCTTGGAGGTCTTCTAGTCCAACCCCATGCTGGAGCAGGAGACCCTTACTTCCCATGCCGCTTTTCAGACATGCTGCTACAAGGAGTCTTCAACTTACCCCCATTCATTTAGTGACTATTTGAAGTTACAACGGCACGGAGAAAAGGGACTGACAATCAGGTCTTCCACCTACGACAGTCACAGCATCCCCACAGTCAAAGTTGGGGGTTTGGCAAGCAATATGCATTTACAACGGGGTGCAGTGTACAACGGGGTGCTTGTCAGAAGGTCACGAAAGGGGATCTCGTGACCAGTTGCCAAGTGTCTGGATCGCCTGACCGTAGGGATGGCTGCAACGGTCGCAAGTGTGAAAAACAGCCGTAAGCCACCTTTTTCAGTGCCGTTGTAAATTCTCACTAAACAAACAGTTGTATAAGATGAGGATTACCTGTACAGCTTCATAAAGCCTATGGCAGTGATGGCGAGCCTTTGAGAGACCGGGTGCCCAAACTACAACCCAAAACTGAGGAATTCTGGGAATTGAAGTCCCCAAGTCATCAAAGGGCCAAGTTTGAAGACCCCTGCCATTGGGGATGAGTCTGGGTCATCTGCATCTCAAACCGAAGCGCAGATGGTTCAGTTTGAGATGCAGACAACACGGACTCATCCCTAACCGCCTGCACCTGTCTTTCAACCATGAAGGGACCCAGGGCACAAAGTTTCCTGCAGCCAAGAAAATCGCACACCCATTTGCACCACTCAGGTGGCCCTGAGGACCCAGTTAAACCTCCAGGTGGCCTCAACGACTCTCTAAAAGAATGCAAATGACCGGCTGTCTGCAAGGAGTATAAATCCTTCCATTTCCCCCACCATTCAGTCAGAACCTGGAGAAGCTTCTCGGATGAGAAGCGAAACGTCTTCAAAGGAAAAAAAAAAAGAAAGTACAGTTGCCTGCTAAAAAAGCACCTTTGGGACAGCTTCATCAAGCATTTTTATTCCTTTTCTTTTAATGGCCCGGCTCGGTTTCTCCGACGCAGAACATTCTCTCCACCCCAAATAAGCAAACTGCAGCTAAAGACAAGCATCAGAGCAGCGTTTTTCTGTGCCTAAGCCCTGATTGTGCATAAGGGAAGTGAGGAAAACAATGTGTCTGTTTTACGAGATGCGCACACCGTGCCAGACTGCGCCAGGCGTAGACTTAAGGGCACAAGAGGGTGAGTAACAACTCGGTGGCCGGCCAAAGAGAGCTCAGCTGGAGATGGAGAATTGCAGGGGAAATTTAATTCTGTGTTTATTTCTTTATTTACATTATTTCTCGACCACTCGGTCACACTGCCTCGGTGTGAACAGATGAACAAAATTAAAACATAGCATCTAAGACAGTGTTTCTCAACCTTGGCAATTTTAAGAGGTGTGGACATCAACTCCCAGAATTCCCCAGCCAGCATATGCTGGCTAGGGAATTCTGGGAGTTGAGGTCCATACGTCTTAAATGTGCCCCGGTTGAGAAAACTAATCTAAGATAATGCCTCCACTCAATCCACCTTAAAAATTACTCAGCAAAACAGAAGAACAAAATAAATTGGTACATATTAATCCATAGGCCAGGGGTGTCCATCTTGGACAGGTTTATTTAATTGCCTGCACAATTATGTACAGATAGTCCTCGACTTACAATGGGGACCAACATTCCAGTCGTAAGTAGTCAGGATCATAAATCAAGACACCACGTGACAGGACCCCAATTTTTCAACAGATTTTTTATGGCAGTTGTTAAAGCGAATCTTGTACTTGTAAGTCTGAATTCACTTTCCTGAATAGACTTTTTTTTCTTTTTCTTTTTTTGCTGTTAAAAGATTGGGCATAAGTCAAGGAGTCCTTGTTTAGCTTTTCCTTCAAAGAGAATTTGCAATATATGAAAATAAGATCATTTTATCCCCTGCTTTTTCTCTGGTAAGAACTTTGCAAGACAAGAGCATTTTAAAAATGGAATGGAATGGTCACCATCCAAATAAGCGGGCTTAAAGACAAGGTTAAAACGTATGAAGAACGGTTCCCGAGTGCCGCGTAGCAGAGTGAGCGCCTGTTACTCGTCCCAGCTTCTGCCAACCTAGCAGTTCGAAAGCACGTAAAAATGCAAGTAGAAAAATAGGGACCACTCCGGTGGGAAGGTAACAGCGTTCCGTGCACCTTTGGCATCTAGTCATGCCGGCCACATGACCACGGAGACGTCCTCGGACAAGCGCTGGTTCTTCGGCTTTGAAATGGAGATGAGCACCGGCCCCTAGAGTCGGAAACGACTAGCACGCATGTGCGGGGGAACCTTTACCTTTACCTTTTTAGTCTAGTGAAAAGAAGGAGTAGGGGTGTGACATGATAGCAATATTCCAATATTTGAGGGGCTGCCCCAAAGAAGAGGGAGTCAAGCTGTCCTCCAAAGCAGCTGAAGGCAGAACAAGAAGCAACGGATGGAAACCAGTCAAGGAGAGAAGCAACCTAGACCTAAGGAGGAATTTCCTGACAGTGAGAACAATTAACCAGTGGAAGAATTTGCCTCCTGGAGTTGTGGATGCCCCAACACTGGAGGCTTTCAAAAAGAGCCTGGACAACCATTTGTCTGGAATGGTACAGGGTTTCCTGCGGAAAAACAGAGAGTTGGACTAGAAAAACTCCAAGGGCCCTTCCAAGTCTGTTATTGTGTTCACGCTAGAAAAGCAAGGAAACGGGGCATTTTCAAGACACTCTTCAGATCAGATCCTGAAGTTGTTCTCCTGGTTAGACAACCGTGACAGTGTTTTGACACAACTGAATAAACTCAACTGTCTTATGAAATAGTATCTCTTGGGAGACAATTCTAGCATATGTGAAGGAGACACAGGGTTTTGTTTTGTTTTTTTCAGACTGAGTTGTTTTCATCCCGAAAAATGAATAGAAAACATCAAATAGGACTAGGACAGAGAAATAGGGCCCGTTGCAAAAAGAAACCAACGTATCTGAATTTAATTTAAACCATTAATTCAATAATGGTTTAGTACATAACTCCTTGTAATTTTTAAAAAGTGTTTCTTCTTCTGAAATAAACCATGTTGTTATTGTTATTTCTTTATTACCTACCCTAACCCTAACCCTAATCTATCACATCTATCGATCATACCTATCCAATCCATCCATCCGCATGCATCTGTCTGTCTGTCTGTCTGTCTGTCTGTCTGTCTATCTATCTATCTGTCAGGACCCACCCCAATTCACGTCTTGGGAAAACAAAAACTCTTGGAGTCAGTTCTCGTCCAAAAGGAATTTTTACTAGGACATGTTTGGTTGTGGAAATACAAGACGGGACCTGGTATTGTTTTACAGATTGAGACTTTATAAGGAGTTCCCGGTTCAACCCCCTTCCCTCAACCCCATTTGGTCAGCCCCCCATCATTTTACTTCGTGTCATCCCTTTCGTGGGAAAAAGGGAACTTCGAATCTTTATGGTTATTGCCTTCTTCCTTTACAGATTCAAATGGGGACACAGGCCAGATGCCTCCTTCCCTACCCCTCCCCTTTGTTCCCCCCAGTTCAAAAGGTTTCCCTTGGTCTTTGAAATAACCTAAGGCAGGCTGAATCCACATCCGCTCCTCCTTCTTCGGGAGATGGCAGAATCCAGTGGGGGGATAATGTTTTAAACATACATTTATGAATGTGATAGAAATGGATTCTGACACTATCTATCTATCTATCTATCTATCTATCTATCTATCTATCTATCTAATATCTATCTATCTCTATCTATCTATCTCTATCCATCTAATATCTATCTATCTGTCTATCTGTCTATCTGTCTATCTGTCTATCTATCTATCTATCTATCTATCTATCTATCTATCTATCCATCTAATATCTATCTATCTATCTCTATCTATCTATCTATCTCTATCCATCTAATATCTATCTATGTATCTATCTATCTATCTATCTATCTATCTATCTATCTATCTATCTATCTATCTATCTATCTCTATCCATCTAATATCTATCTATCTTTCTATCCATCTAATATCTTTCTATCTATCTATCTATCTATCTATCTATCTATCTATCTATCTATCTATCTATCTAATCTCTATCTATCTATCACCCAGCCAACTTTCATGCCTAAGGCAGGACTAGAACTCACAGTCTCCTGGTGATTGGCCCAAGGTCACCCAGCCAGCTTTCATGCCTAAGGCAGAACTAGAATTCAGAGTCTCCTGGTGACAGGCTCAAAATCACCCAGTGGCTTTCATGCCTAAGGCAGGATTAGAACTCACCATCACCTGGAAACTGGCCCAAAGTCAGCTTTCATCACTAAGGCAGGACTAGAACTCACCGTCACCTGGTTTCTAGGCCAGACCTTACCCACCACACCAAAGTGGCTCTCTCTGTATACTATCTGTAAACTACCCTCTGGATCGTGGTTGCATAGGAAAGAGGACCATCCTTCCCTCAATAAACGTGACACTGCCCGTCTCTCCAGCTGGCATCTAGCTGACCACGGTGGAAGAAAGCATGGATGGATTTTGACTCAATTAGATTCAATCACAATAGAGCTGGAAATGGCCTTGGAGGCCTTCTAGTCCAGCCCCCTGCTCAAGCAGGAGAGCCCATACAATTCGAGACAATCTCTTCTTAAAAACCTCCAGTGATGAAGCGTCTACGACTTCTGGTGGCAAGCTGTTCCACTGGCGAATTGTCCTCGCTGTTAGGAAGTTTCTCCTTAATTCCAAGTTGCTTCTCTCCTTGATCGGTTTCCATCCGTTGCTTCTCGTCCTGCCTTCGGGCGCTTTGGAGAATGGCTTGACTCCCTCTTCTTTGGGGCAGCCCCTGAGATATTGGAATATTGCTATCATTTATTTATTTTATTTATTTATTTTTGGGACTTATATGCCGCCCTATCTCCCGAAGGACTCAGGGCGGCTAACAACAATAAAAAACAACAGTACAAAAATTTAAAAAAGAATTAAATAACAGCCCCAAAATAAATTAACTACACAGTTAAACATTTAAAAATTAAAACCTATTTAAAAACCCATCATTAATCCAGGTCAGCCTGATGGAAGAGGAAAGTTTTGAGGTCGCGGCGGAAGGACCGGAGGTCCGGGGCCATCTGAAGCTCAAGGGGAAGTTGGTTCCACAGGGCTGGTGCCCCCACAGAGAAGGCCCTCCCCCTGGGGGTCGCCAGCCGACATTGTCTGGCCGACGGCACCCTGAGGAGGCCCTCTCTGTGTGAGCGCACTGGGCGATGGGAAGTCGTCCCCGGTAGCAGACGGTCCTGCAAATATCCCGGGCCTAAGCCATGTAGGGCTTTAAAGGTAAGTACCAGCACCTTAAATCTCGCCCGGAAGACAACTGGTAGCCAATGCAGCTCACGCAGGAGGGGTGTAATATGGGAGTATCGGGATGCTCCCATCACTACCCGCGCAGCCGCATTCACATGTCAAACCCCTAGTGGTCCTTCTTTTCACTAGACTAGACACATTCAATTCCTGCAACCGTTCTTGAGATGTTTCAGTCTCCAGGCCCCTCATCCTCTTAGCTGCCCATTTCTGCCCTTTTCCCAAAGTCTCGACATCTTTTTTTGTCATGGGGTGACCAAAACTGGATGCGGTATTCCAGGTGTGGCCTTACTAAGGTTTCGTTTTACACACCGGACTTGGTTTTATTTTAGACTTGGGGGTTTGATCTTCTCCAGCCCTCCTTGGAACAGAATGTTTTCTCTCCTTCTCTCATCCTTAAAGAGCATTTTAAAAAAATCCACTTCGGAGAGCACTTGGGTATGCTAGCAATGCAAAGAATTTCTCTTTTCGGACTTGGTTCCTGGCACCTGAGATTTTTTTTTTCCTCCGGCAGGTCTGGCTTGCCTCCTCCCAGAGCCAGGCCGAGGAAGGCATTCTGACAGTTGTTTTGATCTCCGGTGTTATATTCCGCAGGGCCCTTGCAAATCAAAAGCTGGGGCCATCTGCTTTTTCGGGACCTCCCATCTCTCCAAAAGGATTGAATTGTTTCCAAGGGAAGCCTGGAGAAAAATCACAGGGCTGTAAGAAGGATATTAGCTGGCCCTAATCTTCCTTTGCTGATTTTTTTTTTAAATTCCATTTATATCCCGCCCTTCTCCGAAGACTCAGGGCGGCTTACAAGCTTAGCAGTAGCCTTCATTCTATGTATATGCCTGCTTATTAGGGCTTTCACACACACACCCCAAGCGGCATTATTACAAAGTCAGCTTAATTGCCCCCAACAATCTGGGTCCTCATTTTACCTACCTGGGAAGGATGGAAGGCTGAGTCAACCTTGAGCCTGGTGGGACTCGAACCTGCACTAATTGCAGGCAACTGGTGTTGTCCAGCTTGCTTTTCCAGGCACGCTCTTTGCCCCCACCCTTTTTTTTCCTTCCTAGTCCTCGCCTTACGACCGCCGCTGAGCCCAAAATTTCTGTTGTTTAGCGGGACGTTTGTTCAGCGAAGTTTGCCCCATGTTACGACCTTCCTTGACACACCGGTTAAGGGAATCGGCCGCCGTTGTTAAGTCGGTAACGCGGTTGTTAAGTGGATCCAGCTTCCCCGTTGACTTTCCTTATTCAGAAGGTCGCAAAAGGGGATCATATGACCCCCGGGACACTGCAAACCATCCTAAGTGTGAACCCGTTGCCAAGCCTCTGGATTTTGCTCACGTGATCGTGGGGATGCTGCAATCGTAAGCGTGAAAAACAGTCATAAGTCACTTTTTTTCAGCCGCTAAATGAACGGTCGCTAAATGAACCGAGGACTATCTGTATTTTTAAAAAAAGCAAAGAACACTTTCACTTGGTGGAGCAGTGGGCTAATGCCTCCTTAAGTAACACCAGCTGCCTGCAATTAGTGCAGGTTCGAGTCCCACCAGGCTCAAGGTTGACTCAGCCTTCCATCCTTCCGAGGTAGGTAAAATGAGGACCCAGATTGTTGGGGGCAATTAAGATGACTTTGTAATAATGCCGCTTGGGGTGTGTGTGAAAGCCCTAATAAGCAGGCATATACATAGAATGAAGGCTACTGCTAAGCTTGTAAGCCGCCCTGAGTCTTCGGAGAAGGGCGGGATATAAATGGAATTTAAAAAAAAAACTTTACAAACTAAGTGAAGAGAATTCCTTACACGAAAATGAGCTGGTGATCAGTATTTCATATCAAATTCATTAGTTGAACTTTCTGGACAAAAGTTATATTATTTGTAGCTTTTCCTTAACATTAGTCATACAAGTTGGTGTCTTTTCTTTTAACTTACTCCTGTCCTCAATACAGGCAATGCTCCACTTAACAACAATTCATTTAGTGACCATTTGAAGTTACCAAGAGCGCGGGGGAGAAAAAGTGACTCCCAACCATTTTTCACACTGACGACCACCCTTGCAGCATCCCCCCCCAGGGTCACTTGATCAAAATTCGGATGCTCGGCGACTGACTCGTCTTTATGACGGTCGCAGTGGTTCCCCCTTTTGTGACCTAATGACAAGCAAAGTCAAGGGGGGGGAAACGAGATACACTTTACAACTGTGTTACTTATTGTTGTTGTTGTTGTTGTTGTTAGCTGCGAAGTCGTGTCCGACCCATCGCGACTCTATGGACAACATTCCTCCAGGCCTTCCTGTCCTCCACCATCTTCTGGAGTCCATTTAAGCTCATGCCTCCTGCTTCAGTGACTCCATCCAGACACCTCATTCTCTGTCGTCCCCTTCTTCTATTGCCCTCGATCTTTCCCAGCATTAGGCTCTTCTCCAGTGAGTCCTTCCTTCTCATTAGGTGGCCAAAGGATTTGAGTTTTAGCTTCAGGATCTGGCCTTCTAAAGAGCAGTCAGGGTTGATCTCCTCTAGGACTGACCGGTTTGATCGCCTTGCAGTCCAAGGGACTCGCAGGAGTCTTCTCCAGCACCAAAGTTCAAAGGCCTCCATTCTTTGGCGCTCAGCCTTTTTTATGGTCCAACTTTCACTGCCATACATTGCAACTGGGAAGACCATAGCCTTGACTATACGCACTTTTGTTGACAGGGTGATGTCTCTGCTTTTTAGTGTGCTGTCTAGATTTGACATGGCTTTCCTCCCGAGGAGCAAGCGTCTTTTAATTTCTTGGCTACAGTCCCCATCTGCAGTGATCTTGGAGCCCAGGAAAATAAAATCTGTCACTACTTCCATTTCTTCCCCATCTATTTGCCAGGAATTGAGAGGGCCAGATGCCATGATCTTGGTTTTCTTAATGTTAAGTTTCAACCCAACTTTTGCACTCTCCTTCTTCACCCGCAACAAGAGGCTCTTTAGTTCTTCTTCACTTTCTGCCATTAGAGTGGTATTATCTGCGTATCTTAGGTTGTTGATATTTCTTCCAGCAATCTTAATTCCAACTTTTGATTCATCTAGCCCTGCCTTTCTCATGATGTGCTCTGCATATAAGTTAAATATACTTAATACTTACTTATTAACTGCCGCAATTCACTTAAGAAAGGTCATAAAATGAGGCAAGACGCATTTAACGAATGTCTCCCTTAGCGATGGAAACTTTGGGCACAGTTGTGGCTGTAAGTCAAGGACACTCTGTATATCTTTAGGTTTTGCTTTATGTTAGAAGCACGAAGTATGTTTGTTTTTTTATCTTACTCCTGCCTTCAATATTCAAGGGAGTTTATCATTTGCCAAAAAAAACAAACAAACAAAAGGCACAGCAGTGCTAATCAAGCGCTTTTGCTTAATTAAACACTAATTAAACATTCTGGCTTGCATGATTTCTGAAAGGTTATCAATATCATTTGACACACAAAGAAAATTGGAAGAGTCTAATAACAACTCTTTAAAATTAGCTTGGGAAACCAGCGACGATGCAAATGAAAAAGTGGCTGGGTTTGTGTGTTTTTTTTTTTAAATTGAATTTATTTTCAAGTCCAACAGAAGGGAATATAGTACAAAAAAAAATTTCATTTTGTTTATCTCAACAAAGTAACGTTTCAACATATGCTTAATTCACGTTGGGGGGGGGGAAATAGCAATGATAATACTTAAAATACCCCATGTAAGTTATGTTGGTATTCTTTATCATTATTACATACACTTTAATCTGCCAGAAATATATTAATTCAGCCGGCCTTGCAATTTGTTTGTCTTTATTTGCCAGAATAGAAACAGGCCAAGTCACTCAATTAAATACAATTAGAAAGAGAAAAAGAGAGGGGAGGAGAGAGGGAAAGAGTTAGAAGGAATGAGAGAGAGAGAGAGAGAGAGAGAGAGAGAGAGAGAGAGGGAGGGAGGGAGGGAGGGAGGGAGGGAGAGAGGGAGAGGGAGAGAAACAGATAGGAAGAGAAGAAGAGAGAGAGAAAGAGAGAGAAAGAGAGGGTGGGAAGAGAAAGAGAACGAGAGAGAAAGAGGGGGGAGAGAGAGAGAGAGAGAGAGAAAGAGAGAGAGAGAGAGAGAAAGAAAGAAAGAAAGAAAGAAAGAAAGAAAGAAAGAAAGAAAGAAAGAAAGAAAGAGAAAGAAAGAAAGAAAGAAAGAAAGAAAGAAAGAGAGAGAGAGAAAGAAAGAAAGAAAGAAAGAAAGAAAGAAAGAAAGAAAGAAGAAAGAAAGAAAGAAAGAAAGAAAGAAAGAAAGAAAGAAAGAAAGAAAGAAAGAAAGAAAGAAAGAAAGAAAGAAAGATGCTCCATGACTAGAGGTTTCCAAGAAAAGACTGGACAGTCATTGGTCCAGACTGGCATAGACTCTCCTGCTTGGACAGGGGGCTGGACTAGAAGACCTCCAAGGTCCCTTCTAACTCTGTTCTATTCTGCCGTCTGAGTGACATCCACGGAATCACCCGGTCTTAAAAAATGCATGATCCTTCACTCCAATCTCATTTTTGGAAAATCGTGTCCCCCCCCCTGCCCCGGCATTTCCCCTCGCCCACTTTCCTCCTAAGCCTCCCTTTCCTCCTCGGGGCAGGTGGGCAGCGGGACCTTCTTGCTTTCCTGGGGTGACCTCTCGGCTTTGCTTCCCAACGACGGGACTATTTTCTTTTAATTATCCAGAGAGCCCAAAGGGCTGCTCTCTCCAAAACTTTGTGCCGGCTGGCCGGCTGGCTGGCCAGTCTTCTCCTTTGCAGCCGAGACGGGCTGAGTTGACTCATCAGTTCACTTAATTAGTTTCAAACCCACCCCCCCCACACACACACACACAAACATACAGCCACAAAAACAACACTGGGCTTTCCTTGTCCAGCTTGTGCCCAGCTGTAGCCGGAGAGGCCTGTTCTGCCAGCTTCAGCAAGACGTGAGCCGCTGCTGCGGACCTGCACTCAGCAAAATTAAGTGCTTGCAAAGCAGAGGAGGTGGGGGAATGTAGCTAGGTGTGGACCTGAAGGAGGAGGGAGGCCCATTGTGGGTCAGGGCGATACCGTAAATGGAGGCCAATTCCCAGAAGAGAGAAAGGGGGGGAAAGATAGGTGTGGCTGGAGGAAGGAGCCACAGATGGGATTAAGTGCAGGTTTCAAACCCATCCAACCCATGTAAGGTGGGGTGCAGGGAGCCCTAAATATCTACCGACCCCTGGCATCCTGGACGTAAAGTGTTTCCGCTCCTCCCCTTGGGATGGCGCTATCGGGCATGGCGTGCCGAAACTAACTAGACCCAGGAAGAGCTTGGGTCTCTGGTGCCATCACTCTGCTGAACGCCTCATTCTCACGGCGCTGTCTGACGTCTAAGTCCATTTACGTAGGTTGTATGGCTACAGTATTATGATGATCCTTCCCGTGTTCTTTACTACACCCTCTTTATTGGGGGGGGGGGTGATGATGATGGTGGTCATGATGATGGTGGTCATGATGATAATTCCAGTCTCTCAGGGGCTGCCCCAAAGAAGAGGGAGTCAAGCTATTCTCCAAAGCGCCTGAAGGCAGGACAAGAAGCAACGGATGGAAACTAACCAAGGAGAGAAGCAACCTGGAACTAAGGAGAAACTTCCTGACAGTTAAAACAATTAACCAGTGGAACAGCCTGCCTCCAGACTCTGTGAATGCTCCAATGTGGGACATTTTTAAGAAGAGATTGGACAACCATTTCTCTGAGATGGTGTAGGTTCTCCTGCTTGAGAAGGGGGCTGGACTAGAAGACCTCCAAGGTCCCTTCCAACTGTATTAATTCTATTCTATTCTATTCTATTCTATTCTGTTCTGTTCTGTTCTGTTCCGTTCCGTTCCGTTCCATTCTACTCTTTCCATATTTTCTATTCTATTCCATTCCATTCCATTCTATATTTTCTATTCTATTCTATTCTATTCTATTCTATTCTATTCTATTCTATTCTATTCTATTCTATTCTATTCTATTCTATTCTATTCTATTCTATTCTATCCTGCCCTGTTTTCATTCTGTTTTGTTCTGTTCCATTCCATTCCATTTATTCCGTTCTGATCTGTTCCATTCTTGTCCTGCCTTCAAGTGCTTTGGAAAATAGATTGACCCTCTCTTTTCTATGACACCCCCTCAAATACTTGAAAACAGTTATCATGTTCCCCCTAATCTTCCCTTCAATAGGCTAGACATACCCAGTTCTGCAGCTGATCTTCGTATGTTTTAGCCTCCAGTCCCCTGATCATCTTTATTGCTCTTCTTTGCACTCTTTCAAGAGTCTCGACATCTTTTGAGTATTGAGGTGACCAAAATTACATGAAATAGATTTGTCTTTTTTTTTTGGTCTCTCTCTCTCTCTTTTCTAAAGTTATTGATCATTCCTCCCAGCTTTGTGTCATCTGCAAAGGTGATAAGCATTGCCTGGAGTCCCTGGTTGAGTGTCTGCCCCATCAGCCTATCTCTTCATACACTGTTCCTTGTTTAGAGATAAGATAACCTTTATTGTCATTTTTTTTCCCCTGTGGGCACAATGGTACACATTTAAAAAAATGAAATTTCATTGCTTCCTCTCAAAGGGTACACATACATAACACACATTTAAAACATACCATATATAACATAGGCATAGACACACACCCTTACATATCAGTAACGTATAAATATTATTCAGTGTCCATCTTGAATATATATAACAGAAGGAGGAAACCTGAGAGCTCACAAGGTTGTATGGAATGAAACTGTGACTGAATCTGGATGTTCTGCTACGGGTACCACGGAGCCCCCTCCTCCCAGAAGGGAACAAGGAAAACAGGTTGTGAGAAAGATGAGTAGCGTCCCAGATAATCCTACGGACCCTGTTCAAACAACACTTCTGTGCTATGTCCTGGATGGGAGGGAGGGAGGGAACTGCCAATGATCTTTTTGGCTGTCCTCACCACTCTCTGCACTGTCTTCCTGTCCGAAGCAGGGATGCTTCCAAACCAGACGGTGATGCCGTATGACAGGATGCTCTTGATCATCCCGCTGTCAAAAGTGGTAAGGACAGGGGAAGGAAGATGTGCTTTTCTCATGCGACGCAGACAGTGCAGACGCTGCTGTGCCCGCTTCACCAGTTTCTCACTGTCGAGCGTCCAAGCCAGCCTACTCGTTAGCTGCACACCCAGGAATTTGATGCTGGTAACCATCATCAAATGTACAGAATGCAGCCGCGAGAGTTGTGTTGGGAGTCTCCCGATACTCCCATGTTACACCTCTGCTCCGTGAGCTGCATTGGCTCCCAGTTGTCTTCCGGGTGAGATTCAAGATTCTGGTAATGGTTTTCAAGGCCCTACATGGCATGGGTCCGGAGTACCTTAGGGAGCACCTGCTGCCGGCGTCAACTTCCCTCCGCCCTGTGCGTTCCCACAGAGAGGGCCTCCTCAGGGTGCCACCGGTCAGAGAATGTTGTCTGGTGGCCCCCAGGGGGAGGGCCTTCTCTGTGGGCACCCCGGATTTATGGAATCATTTGCCGGTTGAGCTCCGGATGGTGCCCGACCTTCGCTCCTTCCGACGCGATCTGAAGACTTATTTGTTCGAACAAGCCGGCCTGGCCTGATGGGGGATGGGTTTGGATTTTATTGTTGTTTTAAATGTATTTTAATCTATTGTTGTAACTTGGGCATCTCATTTAATTCTTTTTTAATTTTTGTAAGCTTGTAAGCCGCCCTGAGTCTTCGGAGAAGGGCGGGATATAAATGTAATAAAAAAAAAAAGATTTGTACTTTTATATGTTTGCCCTGTTCACCGCCCTGAGTCATTCGGGAGAAGGGCGGTATACAAATAAAATTATTATTATTATTATTATTATTATTATTATTATTATTATTATTATTATTATTATTGTTGTTGTTGTTGTTGTTGTTGTTGTTGTTGTTGTTATTATTATTATTATTATTATTATTATCTCCACAGGTGAATTATATTATTCATTGCAAAGGGCTTCGTTTGGGACACTGTGGATTTTCCAAAACCTGGGCCCTGGGGGGGAGGTGGGGAGGTAGAAAATACCTTTATCAAACTACTCCAAGGAAGCAGACACGAGCCACAGCATAACACCTGCCATTTTTTTTTCAATAACCCCTCTTCCAGGGCAGTCAATGTAGCTCAAAACAAATCTTTTTTTTTTTAAAAAAAACCCTCTTCACACTTGCTAGATTGCAAAGCCAGACAAGTTCTGTTGTTGTGGCCGCATTTATATTCTCTCCAAGTAGAGTTGAGGCTTTGTTCATCTGGAGTCTAATTTGCTCGCGTCTAGTCCAAATAGTCCACATTGGGAAAGAAAAATAAAAAAATTAAAAAAAAGTGACACCGAAAATAAATAACATGGGAAACGGACGTCTTGTGCGCTTCTGAAAAGAGCTGGCTGGGCGTAAATGTTGCGTCTTTTTTTTTTTTTACGGATTCACAACCGACAGAGGAATCCAAGAGTCGGGAGTTGTATTGATCGGAGAGAGTTCTCAACGTGCAACCGGCATCGTTTAGCAACGGCACTGAAATAGTTGTGTATGGCCAGTCCTCACACCTATGACTGTCACAAAATCCACCAAGCAATCAAATCTGAAGACTTGGCAACAGGCCGAGTGGATGTATGACCGTTGCACCATCGCAAGGTCACGTGATCGCCTTTTGCGATCTTCCAAGTCAGCTTCGACAAGCAAAGTCAACGGGCAGATCCAGATTCACTTAACAGTTGCACAATTAACAGTTTATTTATTTATTTATTTATTAATTTAATTTATATACCGCCCTTCTCCCAGGGGACTCAGAGCGGTGAACAGGGCAATACATAAAAACTAGATACAAAAATTAAAATTATTAAAACATGATTAAACAATGCCCATAAAATTAATACAAATTTAAAATTAAAGTCGTTTATAAAAATCCCACCCCGTCCCATCAGGCCAGGCCAGCTTGTTTAAAGAGATGGGTTTTAAGATCGGGCCGGAAGGAGCGGAGATCGGGCGCCATCCGGAGCTCAACCGGAAGATGGTTCCATAAGTCCGGTGCACCCACAGAGAACGCTCTCCCCCTGGGGGCCACCAGTCGGCATTCTTTGACCGGTGGCACCCTGAGGAGGCCCTCTCTGTGGGAGCGTACTGGGCGGAGGGAAGTTGACGCCGGCTGCAGGTGCTCCCCAAGGTATTCTGGACCCATGCCATGAAGGGCTTTGTAGGTCATTACCAACACCTTGAACCTCACCCGGAAGACAACTGGTAACCAATGCACAATTCATTTAACAATCACGGCAAAAATGGTTGTAAAAATTGGACGTGACTCACTGAACAGCCGTCTTGCTTAGCAGCCCAAATTTTGATCGCAAGTCAAGGACTATGTGTGCTTTGCTGAAAATTTGTAAAAAAAAACCTAATTCCAGAGAGTGTAATAATGATACTAAATCACCGAGATGCTTAATCACTCAACAACAGGGTCTTCAAATTTGGCCCTTTTATGACTTGTGGACTTCAACTCCCAAAATTCCTCAGTTGAAGGAATTCTGGGAGTTGAAGTCCACAAGCAGGGGTCTTCAAACCTGGCCCTTTTATGACTTGTGAACTTCAACTCCCAGAATTCCTGGGAGTTGAAGTCCACAAGTCATAAAAGGGCGAAATTTGAAGACCCCTACTCAACAACAACGATGGCAGATACATAATGTAAATATTTTTTTTCTTCCTGAGTCTGCCAATTGGGCTGGAAAAACAATTCACAAGTTTGTTGATGGATCTGGTTAAGCATTTTTTTGAACAAGCCAACGTTTCCTGAAGTGATGGAGAAACAAGGTGGAAAGAAGGTCCAAAGGAGGCTGATCTCTTCGAGTAGAGAAGCGGTTGGTTGAAATGGCTTCCGTCATTTTTCACGACTTGGGCAGAAAGTTACAAAAGGCAGGAATGGCAAGGACAAATTGTAAGGAAGTATAAAAACAAAATGTCCCGTGAACGGAATATTCCAGAATTCTGCGGAACGTTCCAGTGTTCTCCGGAATGTTCCAGTATTCTCTGGAATGTTCCGGTGTTCTCCAGAACATTCCCTTCTCATTTTATTTTATTTTATTTTATTATTTTATTTTATTTTATTTTATTTTATTATTGTATTTTATTTTATTATTTTATTTTATTATTTTATTTTATTTATTTTATTTTATTTTATTTTATTTTATTTTATTTTATTTTATTTTATTTTATTTTATTTATTATTTTATTTTTTTTATTTTATTTTATTTTATTTTATTTTATTTTATTATTTTTTGCACATTCCTTGCACTTTGATATTCTGAAAAGCTGGAGAAGTTGCCAAAGGTTATTTGCACTACTAGAAGTGAGTCAAAGTTCCCTGTTAAAGTTCTCATACGTAGCTCTTCTAATCGCTGACATGAATATAGATCCCATCAGAATGAAAACAAAAACCAAAAAAAAACATGCTTGCTTGGATATTCTGCAAAGGATGGCAAAGCAGGAGGAGAAGGGGGGGGGGAAAAACTCTCAATTCTGCAAAGCTTCGGTGAAAAATATTTCAAATATGCCAGGGAGTAAAGGGAGGTGTTCTTTTTTTTTTTTTTAATGGGCAATTCAGGACTATTTGTCCTTGTCTGGAATCCAAATTTCTGCACTCGAAATATCATGGGCCCAATTAGTTCATGGCTTTGAGTTCCCACACAATGTCCATCCAGTTTCATTTAGAAAGTTCACCCAGAGTTGTTCCACAGTAGATGAAATTTAAGGGTTTTAGAAGTAGTAAAACCCCTTCAAGTTGATAGCCCATTCATTCGTGCATAAAATAGAGTTCAGAAGAGCAGATTTGGAAGGGACCTCCGAGGTCTTCTAGTCCAACCCCCTCTTCAAGCACAAGACCCTATACCAGGGGTAGGCAACCTTGGCTCTTTTATGACTCGTGGACTTCAACTCCCAGAATTCCTGAGCCAGCATGAAGGAACTATGGCCCCCTCATGACTCATGGACTTCAACTCCCAGAATTCCTGAGCCAGCCATGCTGAGGGGAAAGGGAGAGGTTTCCAAGCTGAGCCATGCTGGCTCAGGAATTCTGGGAGTTGAAGTCCACCAGTCATGAGGGGGCCAAAGTTTCCCTCATGCTGGCTCAGGAATTCTGGGAGTTGAAGTCCACCAGTCATGAAAGGGCCAATGTTTCCCTCATGCTGGCTCAGGAATTCTGGGAGTTGAAGTCCACGAGTCATAAAAGAGCCGAGGTTGCCGACCCCTGGTCTAGGGTTTCCTGCCTGAGCAGGGGGTTGGACTAGATGATCTCCAAGGCCCCTTCCAACTTTATTATGATTATCTATGACCCCATGAGAGGTCATCTGGTGGCTGTGAATTCTACAGTTTCCTTAGGTATCAGTCCCGAATATCCCCACTCATTTAATTAATGAATTTAATTAACACAAGCTGACGCTAATTAAATCCTCTGCCAGCATTTCTGATCCTGTGCCTAGTTCTACCTATATACCTCTCTAGGGATTTCCCATATCCTGCCTCCTTTTTTTAAGAATAAAAAGATGGAATATTTTAGTTGTTTCTATACCATCCGTTAGAGAGAGAGAGAGAGAGAGAGATCACATTTCTCTAGACTTTAGAAGGAAGACTACACAACATTGGTTTAGAAAAGGACAGATATATGATGGAGCACCCACAATTTCTGGTGGCAAGCTGTTCCACTGGTTAATTGTTCTAACTGTCAGGAAGTTTCTCCTTATCTTTAGGTTGCTTCTCTCCTTGTTTAGTTATCAATAATAATAATAATAATAATAATAATAATAATAATAATAATAATAATAATAAGAAGAAGAAGAAGAAGAAGAAGAAGAAGAAGAAGAAGAAGAAGAAGAACAACAACAACAACAACAACAACAACAACAACAACAACAACAACAAAAGTTGGAAGGGACCTTGGAGGTCATCTAGTCCAACCCCCTGCTAAGGCAGGAAACCCTATACCATTTCAGACAAATGGCTGTTTCCTGTCTGTTGCTTCTTGTCCTGCCTTCAGGGGCTTTGGAGAAGAGCTTGACTCCCTCTTCTTTGGGGCAGCCCCTGAGAGATTGGAACATGGCTATCATGTCTCCCCTGGTCCTTCTCTTCCTTACACCAGACATAGACTAGAGTCTAGACCTAGAATTGATTTATCAGTTTGCAGGGAGCCCCAATACTGTAGAACAGTTCGTGAGTGGCTTTTGTTTCTTTTTTTTTCCTGCTGATAAAATAAAAAAACTCAGTTTTGCAGCTGCTCAGCTAAAACCTCACAGCCTCCCCCTCGCGATCAAGGAGCGGCAAAAAAATAAAACCCATTAAAAAATGACTGGAGCAACTCTGAATCATGCATATCCAATAAACAGGGGCAAGTCTCACTCACTCAGCCACCCATCCAAGGTTTCAAAAGGTGGCCTATTATGGTCAAGTCGACTCCAAACCCTTAACCAAGCACGGCGTGAGAACTAAGGGATCCTGGAAGCTTCAGGACAAAAGTATTTCAGTCCTTGGGAACAGCTTATAACGATCTTTTTGGCTTTCCCATTCTGTGGGGTTTCAATAAAGGAGAATATTTGTAGTTCCAGGGTTGAAATGAGGGGTCTTTGGTTGCTCTCTGAGCTTGGTGGCTTCCTTGTAGATGTTTCATTACCCAAACTAGGTGACATCATCAGTGCTACTAAGCAAATCTCACTCCTTACTAACACTGATGTTGTTACCTAGTTGGGTAAGGAAAGGTCTGCATGAAAATAACCAAGATCAGAGAGCAACAAGGACCACACAGTCCTCCTTCTTCTCCTCCTCTTCTCCTCCTTCTCCTCCTCCTCTTCTCCTCCTCCTCCTCCTCCTCTTCTCCTCCTCCTCCTCCTCTTCTCCTTCTCCTTCTCCTCCTGCTCCTCCTCCTCTTCTCCTTCTCCTTCTCTTTCTCCTTCTCTTTCTCTTTCTCCTCCTCCTCCACCCCAACCCCTAGTTGGGTAAGGAAAGGTCTGCATGAAAATAACCAAGCTCAGAGAGCACCAAGGACCCCACAACTCAATCCCAGTCCTCCTCCTCCTCCTCCTCCTCCTCCTCCTCTTCTCCTTCACCTCCACCTTCTTCTTCTCCTTCTTCTTCTTCTTCACCTCCTCCTCCTCTTCTCCTTCTCCTTCTCCTTCTCTTTCTCCTCCTCTTCCACCCCAACCCCTAGTTGGGTCAGGAAACATCTGCAAGAGAACCACCAAGCTCAGAGAGCACCAAGGACCCCACAATTCAATCCCAGTCCTCCTCCTCCTCCTCTTCTCCTTCACCTCCACCTTCTTCTTCTCCTCCTTCTTCTTCTTCTTCACCTCCTCCTCCTCTTCTCCTTCTCCTTCTTCTTCTCTTTCTCCTCCTCTTCCACCCCAACCCCTAGTTGGGTCAGGAAACATCTACAAGGAAGCCACCACGCTCAGAGAGCACCAAGGACCCCACAATTCAATCCCGAGCCACAAAGATGTATGTATCAACTCAAATTCCATGGGGTCCTTGGTGCTCTCTCAACTTCTTTCTTGGCTAGCAAATGCTTCACAATCCATTCGCACTGATGATGTCACCTAGTTGGGTCATGAAACGTCTGCAAGAACCAACCAAGCTCAGAGAGCAGCAAGGACCCCACAGTCCTTTACTTCCTCCTCCTCCTCCTCCCCCACAAACACCACTCCCTTCTAGCACTGATGATGTTCCCTAGTTGGGTCATGACATTAAATAACGTCTGCAAGAAAACAACCAAGTTCAGAGAGAAGCCAGGATCCCTTTGTATATAGTTTTCCTGACTTTTTCAGCGATTGTGTTTGGGGCATCGCAGTTCGGCTTCTGTGCATGATCTTCTCGAGAGTTGCCATCTGTGCTCATCGACAGATAGTCCTTGACTTACAGCCATTCATTTAGTGACCATTCCAAGTTATGACAGCACTGGGGGAAAAAGTGACTTATGACCAGTTTTCATATTTATAGGACCATTGCAGCATCCCCGTGGTCATGTGATCATAATTCGAGCGCTTGGCAATTGACTCATCTTTATGACGGTTGCAGTGTCCCGGGATCCTGTGATTATGATTTGGGGCCTTCCCACTCAGCTTCCAACAAGCAAAGTCAGTGGGGGGAAGCGGATATGCCAAATGACCATCTCTTAACAAGTGCAGTGACTCACTTAAGAACCATGGCAAAAAGGTCGTAAAACGAGGCACAATTTTCTTAACCACTGCCTGGCTTAGCAACAGAAAAAGTGGACTCATAAGGAGAGAATTACTTGTACAATCAAGGTCAGCCATCCCAAAGCTTTAAGATCTCTCCAAATCCAGTGATAAAGATGCCTGCCCGTGTGATCCATAAATGGATCTGGTACCTGGCTGTGCTGGGGAACTCTGGGAGTTGAAGTCCACCCATTTTTTCCAAAGCACCTGAAGGCAGGGGAAGAAGCAACGGATGGAAACTCATCAAGGAGAGAAGCAACCTAGAACTAAGGAGGAATTTCCTGACTGGGAGAACAATTAACCAGTGGAACTACCTGCCTCCAGAAGCTGTGAATGCTCCAACACTGGAAGTTTTTAAGAAGAGACTGGACACCTATTTGTCTGAAATGGTATAGGGTTTCCTGCCTGAGCAGGGGGTTGGACTAGAAGACCTCCAAGGTCCCTTCCCACTATGTTATTCTGCTAATACCATCATAATCAACAATTAAGGGAACTAGGTATGGCTAGTCTAACTAAGAGAAGGTGTAGGAGTGACATGATAGCAGTCTTCCAATATCTCAGGGGCTGCCCCAAAGAAGAGGGAGTCAAGCTATTCTCCAAAGCACCCGAAGGCAAGACAAGAAGCAACGGATGGAAACTCACCAAGGAGAGAAGCAACCTAGAACTAAGGAGAAACTTCCTGACAGTTAGAACAATTAATCAGTGGAACAACCTGCCTCCAGAAGTTGTGGGTGCTCCAACACTGGAAGTTTTTAAGAAGAGATTGGACAACCATTAATCTAAAAGGGTATAGGGGGTTGGACTAGAAGACCTCCAAGGTCCCTTCCAACTGTTCTATTCTACTCTACTCTACTCTATTCTATTCTATTCTATTCTATATTTTCTATTCTATTCTACTCCTGTTCTGTTCTATTCTATTCTATTCTATTTCATATTTTCTATTCTATTCTATTCTATTTCATATTTTCTATTCTATTCTATTCTATTCTATTCTATTCTATTCTATTCTATTCTATTCTATTCTATTCTATTCTATTCTATTCTATTCTACTCTACTCTACTCTACTCTACTCTACTCTACTCTACTCTACTCTATTCTATTCTATTCTATTCTATACTATACTATTCTATTCTATTCTATTCTATAGTTTCAACTGGGAAACTAGAAGCATCCTAGATCACGCCAAATCCAAAATGCTAGGATGAAAACTAACCAAAGGGAGAAGCAACCTGGAAATAATGAGAATTTTCCTGACCGGGAAAACAATCAATCCGTGGAATCGTTTGCCTCCAGAAGTTGGGGGATGCTCCATCCCTGGAAGTTTTTTAAGATTGGACAATCATCAATCTGAAAGGTTATATAAGGTAAAGGTAAAGGTTCCCCCGCACATGCATGCTAGTCGTTTCCGACTCTAGGGGCCGGTGCTCATCTCCATTTCAAGGCCGAAGAGCCAGCGCTTGTCCGAGGACATCTCCGTGGTCATGTGGCCAACATGACTAGACGCCAAAGGTGCACGGAACGCTGTTACCTTCCCACCGTAGTGGTCCCTATTTTTCTACTTGCATTTTTACGTGCTTTCGAACTGCTAGGTTGGCAGAAGCTGGGGCGAGTAACAGGCGCTCACTCTGTTACGCGGCACTCGGGATTCATAGGGGGGTTGGTCTAGAAGACCTCCAAGGTCCCGACTCTGTTATTCAAGCTGCCAAGGTGAGGGGAAAGCTAGTCCCTCAGCAATGCAGAGAATTTAATTGTCCTTTCCTTCACCTCTCCTGCCTTCTGCATTTCAGATGTTCAGCTCAAAGGGAGCGGAGATGCAAAGTGCAAGGGGCACCGAACCTACCGCACAACGTTCGTTCGCAACAACCAACAGCATTTCTCCAGTCCTTGCTCTGCAAAAAATACCAGCTTCCCAGTCACTATAATTTATGTGCGCCTGGTTCTCCGTGCCACCCCCCCACCCCCAGGGCTCCGCTTTGTACCAGTTCCCAGGTGATAAGGATTTCGGGAGAGGGTTAGGGTCAGCTACAGTTTGACTCAGCTCCCTGAAATGTGAGTTAGTAATTGCTCTCCATCCTCCTGTTCGCATTCTTTCTGGGTGCTTCAGCTGGGTGCGGGCGGGGGGGGGGGAGAGAGAAAAAAAACAAAAATACCCCCCCAAAACCTGCAGCCTTCAGATTCAGAAGTGGCTTTCTGGGCTGCCCATCGTCTTGTTAACAAAGGCAGAGGCCACTTCTCCCCCTGTTAAGTGGGGCCCCAGATGGAAAAGGCGTTTTAAATGTGTGCGTTTTTATGAAGTCTCCCATTTTCTGCCTCTTTTTCTATATACCTTCTTTTCTCTGTAGCTGCTTCCAAGTGGTTGTTAGAAGGATGTAAGTAGGGCTGGCTTCCTTCCTTCCTTCCTTCCTTCCTTCCTTCCTTCCTTCCTTCCTTCCTTCCTTCTCCTTTCCACACCCTTCTAGCACTGATGATGTTCCCTAGTTGGGTCACGAAACGTCTGCAAGAAAACCACCAGGGTCAAAGAGCACCCAGGACCCCACAGTTCTTTTTTTTCCTTCCTTCCTTCCTTCCTTCCTTCCTTCCTTCCTTCCTTCCTTCCCTTCCCTTCCCTTCCCTTCCCTTTCCCTTCCTTCCTTCCTTCCTTCCTTCCTTCCTTCCTTCCCTTCCCTTCCCTTCCCTTCCCTTGCCTTCCTTCCTTCCTTCCTTCCTTCCTTCCTTCCTTCCTTCCTTCCTTCCTTCTTCCCTTCCCCTTCCTTCCTTCCTTCCTTCCTTCCTTCCTTCCTTCCTTGAATCGGTGAAAATGTTGGGACCAGCGGGCTTGCTTAGAAGTGAGCTTCCTGGGCATTTTTAGTGCTTCCAAATTCTTGTGGTCTGTCCAGACCTGGAAAGGTATTTTATTTCCTTCTAAAAATTGGCGCCATGTTAGTAATGCCCACCTCAACGAGAATGCTTCTTTTCCCCATATTGGCCAACGTTGTTCTGTTTCTGTGAGTTTTCTGGATGTGTATGCGCATGGTTGCAACGCCCATCATTTTCTTGTAATAATACGGCTCCTACCGCTACATCGCTCGCATCTGCCTGTATTACAAAGGGTTTGTCGGGATCTGGGTGTTTTCGGACAGGTTCAGCAGAAAAAAGTCTCTTTAGCCTCTCAAATGCTGCTTGACGCTCCATTGTCCACTTTAGAGGCTGGCTGGGGGTTTTTTTTAATTTTAATTCCATTTATATCCCGCCCATCTCCGAAGACTCAGGGCGGCTTACAAGCTTAGCAGTAGCCTTCATTCTATGTATATGCCTGCTTATTAGGGCTTTCACACACACCCCAAGCGGCATTATTACAAAGTCAGCTTATTGCCCCCAACAATCTGGGTCCTCATTTTACCTACCTGGGAAGGATGGAAGGCTGAGTCAACCTTGAGCCTGGTGGGACTCGAACCTGCACTAATTGCAGGCAGCTGGTGTTACTTAAGGAGGCATCAGCCCACTGCTCCACCAAGGCTCTTATTTATTTTTATTTATTTTTTATTTTAATTCCATTTATATCCTGCCCTTCTCCGAAGACTCAGGGCGGCTTACAAGCTTAGCAGTAGCCTTCATTCTATGTATATGCCTGCTTATTAGGGCTTTCACACACACCCCCAAGCGGCATTATTACAAAGTCAGCTTAATTGCCCCCAACAATCTGGGTCCTCATTTTACCTACCTGGGAAGGATGGAAGGCTGAGTCAACCTTGAGCCTGGTGGGACTCGAACCTGCACTAATTGCAGGCAGCTGGTGTTACTTAAGGAGGCATCAGCCCACTGCTCCACCAAGGCTCTTATTTATTTTTATTTATTTTTTATTTTAATTCCATTTATATCCTGCCCTTCTCCGAAGACTCAGGGCGGCTTACAAGCTTAGCAGTAGCCTTCATTCTATGTATATGCCTGCTTATTAGGGCTTTCACACACACCCCCAAGCGGCATTATTACAAAGTCAGCTTAATTGCCCCCAACAATCTGGGTCCTCATTTTACCTACCTCGGAAGGATGGAAGGCTGAGTCAACCTTGAGCCTGGTGGGACTCGAACCTGCACTAATGGCAGGCAGCTGGTGTTACTTAAGGAGGCATTAGCCCACTGCTCCACCAAGGCTCCACCAAGGTTTCACGGGTGACCCCCCCTTCGTTTTCAACAAATTTGTGAGGGGCATGGCTAGTTGGCCAAATGCAGGGATGAAATTGGCGGTAGAAATTTGCAAACCCCAGGAAACTTTGCAATTGCTTCCGTGTGTATGTGTGTGTGTGTGTGAGGGGGGGTGCCCACTCTAATACTGCCCTGACTTTCTCAGGGTCCATTTCGATGCCCTCTGGGGATATGCGATATCCCAGGTAGTCAATTTTTCCCTGATGGAATCTGCACTTCGATAGTTTAGCATATAAATGGGCAGCTCGCAACTTCTTCAGGACTGCTCTGACTAGTTTGATATGTTCCTCTTTGGTTTCTGTGAAGATAAGGATGTCCTCCAGGTAAACCAGGTAAGCCTTCCTTCCTTCCCTTATCCCCTTCCCTTTCCTTCCTTCCTTCCTTCCTTCCTTCCTTCCTTCCTTCCTTCCTTCCTTCCTTCCTTCCATCCTTCCATCCCTTCTCTTCTCCCCTTCCCTTTTCCTTACTTCCTTGCTTCCCTCCCTCCCTCCCTTCCCTTCTCCCCTTCCCTCTGCTTCCTTTCCTTCCTTCTTTCCTTCCCTTCCCCTCCCCTCCCCCTCCCCTTCTCTTTCCCTTTTTCCTTCCTTCCTTTGCCTTCTCTTCTCTTCCCTTCCCTTTTTTCCTTCCTTCCTTCCTTCCTTCTTTCCTTCCTTCCTTCCTTCCTTCCTTCCTTCCTTCTCACCTCCCTCCCTCCCTTCCCTCCTTCCTTCCTTCCATCCCTCCTTCTTTCCTTCTTCCCTTCCCCGTTCCCCATCCCTTTCCTTTCTTTCTCTCTTTTCTTTTTTCAATGCTGTTGTAAGGTCCAACGGTCATTAAAGGGTTGTAAGGCGAGGACTACCTGGACAGGTCACCAAGAGGCTCTCAGCTGCAAAAGGCCGGAATCAAATCAATAAAATAAGCGAATTAACTCTTATTTTAAGAGCATGGTTTTTGTTCTGTCTTCTGGAACATTCCCAGCAAACGCATCCAATCTTCTCTCGCCCTCAAACCGTCATGTTTCATTAGTTGCCTGCAGATTTTGGCGCTGGTCCTTCGTGCCAAGCTGGCACGGAGGGCCCAGGGATAAAATGCCCGACGGCTGCACTGTTTTCCACTCTTTTCTTTATATTCCAGAGGAAATATCTTCATATTTCGTATGGCCTGGTTACTGGAGGGGGCCACCTGTTTCCTACACAGGGGGTCCTCGGCTTACGACCGTTCGTTTAGCGGCCGTTCAGACTCAGAACGACACTGGAAAAAAGTGGCCGGCCCTTGCACTTGTGACTGTGGTAACATCCACATCGCCACAAGATCAAAATCCAGGTGCTCAGAAAGCAGCAGGTGTGTTCACGAGGCTTGAAGCATCCTGCGCCCACGTGGTCGCCATTTGCAAGCTTCCCAGTCGGTTTCCAACATGCATAGTCAATGGGGGAAGCTGGATTTGCTTGACGACCAGTGACTGATTCCATGAAAGAACTGCAGGGAATTGCTTAATAACTGTGGCAAAAAAAGGTCATGAAATCAGGTGTGATTTAGTTAACAGCCACGTTGCTTAGGAGTGGACATTTTGGTGCTTCTTCTTCTTCCTCCTCCTCCTCCCCCTCCTCTCTCCTCTCTTTGTCCTTCGTTCTTTGGTCGCCTCTCCTCTTCTCTTCCCCATTCTTCCCTCTCTCCTCTCCTCTCTTCTCTTCTCTCATCTCCTTCCCTCTTTCCTCTCTTCTCTTCCCCCATTCTCCTCCCTCTCTCCTCTCTTCTCTTCCCCATTCTCCTTCCCTCTCTCCTCTCCCCCCATTCTCCTCCCTCTCTCCTCTCTTTTCTTCCCCCATTCTCCTTCCCTCTCTCCTCTTTTCTTCCCCATTCTCCTTCCCTCTCTCCTCTCTTCTCTTTCCCCATTCTCCTCCCTCTCTCCTCTCTTTTCTTCCCCATTCTCCTCCCTCTCTCCTCTCTTTTCTTCCCCATTCTCCTCCCTCTTTCTTCTCTTCTCTTCCCCATTCCCCTTCTCTCTCTCCTCTCTTCTCTTCCCCATTCTCCTTCCCTCTCTCCTCTCTTCCCTTCCCCATTCTTTTATGACTCATTCTCTTCCCCAACTGTTCTGTTGTTCTGTTGTTCTGTTCTGTTCTGTTTTGCTTTGTTGTTTGTATGTAGACTGAGAGTTTATGCACCGGAGACAAATTCCTTGTATATCCAATCACTGGCTAATGTATTCTGTTCTGTTCTGTTCTGTTCTGTTCTGTCCCTGTCCTGCTCTATTCTATTCTATTCTATTCTATTCTATTCTATTCTATTCTATTCTATTCTATTCTATTCTATTCTATTCTATTCTATTCTATTCTATTCTATTCTATTCTATTCTGCTCTGTCTTGTCCTGTCCTGTTCTGTTCTAGTCAGCTCTATCCTATTCTACTGTATACTGATCTGATCTGCTGTTCTCTGCTCTGTTCCATTCCATTCTGTCCTATCATGTCCTGTACTGTCCTATTCTGTTCTGTTCTGTTCTGTTCTGTTGTTCTGCTCTGCTCTGCTCTGCTTTGCTCTGTTCTGTCCTGTCCTGTCCTGTCCTGTCCTGTCCTGTTCTGCTTTATTCTATTCTATACTATACTATTCTGCTTTGCTTTGCTCTGCTCTGCTCTGCTCTGCTCTGCTTTGCTCTGTTGCGTTCCATCCTGTCCTGTCCTGTTCTACTCTGCTCTGCTCAACTCTGCTCTGCTGTCCTGCTCTGCTTTGTTCTGTTCCATTCCCTTCTGTCCTGTCCTGTCCTGCTATGTTATTCTATAGTCCACAAAGCAGCCAGTTGACATTACGAACGAGCGCTGAAAGGACTTCCCTTCAAACCTTCCCCCAACCATGTTCCACATGAATCTTGCCGAGGTTTAAAAATTCTTCCCTCTTCCATGGCTGTAACCCTATTTATGTTTGCTGGTTTGTTTGTTTTTTTTCCCCAGCACACATCAAGCTGAGCCAACAAACCTGGGACTTAAAAATAACCCAACTTTCATTATCAATAGCAGAAGAGGAAACACCTTGTGGGAGTTTTCAGGCCAAAAAAAATGATGTGGCTAAAGAGAAGTCAAACTCCAGGGTGGTGCAGATCCTGTAAGCCGTGGCGCTTATCCAAAAAAATATGAATAAATTTTAAAAAAAGAGAAGATCTCCCCTAAATTCTTCTGTCCACTTCTTTACCAACTCACTTAAGGAAACAGAAGTCCAATGATTGTCTGGAAAAAAATGTAAAAGAATACAGGTAATCCTCCACTTAACTGTAATTCGTTTAGTGACCGAAGTTACAACGACACTGAAAAATGTGACTTACAGCTGTTTTTCACACACACGACCATTGCAGCATCCCCAGGGGGGGTCACGTGATCAGAATTCGGACACCTGGCAACCGACTCGTATTTACGACGGTGGCAGCGTCCCAGGATCACGTGATCAGCTTTTGAGACCTTCTGACGAGCAAAGTCTACGGGGGGGGGGAGCCAGATTTCCTTAACGGCCTTATTGCTAACTTAAGCCACTGCGGGGATTTGCGTAACCACCCTGGCGAGAACGGTCATAAAACAGGGCAAAACTCATTTAACAACCGTCTCGCTTAGCAGTGGAAACCTGGGGCTCCGGCGTGGATGTTTGCCTGCAGCCAGGTACACAAAGTCGTTCCTGGCTTCAGAGCATGTTCAAAGCAAAGGGTATAAGGCTGGGATTTATCACCTGCCTGCTGGAAAGAACAGGATTCCTCGGAATCCACCCTGGTTTAAATCTGAGATAGCTGGGCCCCGGAGGGTGGTCTCCCATTAGCAGGTTTCTCCTGCAGTTGCGTAGTGTGATTTATGAAGATGCGGCCGGTTTTGTGTGCCTGTGGCTGCCTCTCTCCTTCCCCACGGAGCTCCTGATGCTGTTTCTGGAACAAAGGGCTTGTTTACAATGATGCTGTCCAGACCTTTAGGTTTGCCTTCACCCCCATCCCATCCCATTATTGGCCTCCATGGCAACCATACATTCTCCACTTAGGCATCAGAGAAAGCTTTGTTGCTCCTTCAGCCTTCAGCCAGAGAGAGAGAGAGAGAGAGAGAGAGAGAGAGAGAGAGAGAGAGAGAGAGAGAGAGAGAGAGAGAGAAAAGAAGAAGAAGAAGAAGAAGAAGAAGAAGAAGAAGAAGAAGAAGAAGAAGAAGAAGAAGAAGGAGGAGGAGGAGGAGGAGGAGGAGGAGGAGGAGGAGGAGGAGGAGGAGGAGGAGGAGGAGGAGGAAGGAAGGAAGGAAGGAAGGAAGGAAGGAAGGAGAGAAAGAGAGAGAAAAAGAGAGAGGGGAAGAGAGAAAGAGAGAGGGACGGAGGGACAGAAGGAGAAAGGAAGGAAGGAAGGAAGGAAGGAAGGAAGGAAGGAAGGAAGGAAGGAAGGAAGGAAGGAAGGAAAGAGAGAGGAAGAGAGAGAGAGGAAGAGAGAGGGAGGGAGGAAAGGAGGGAGGGAAGGAAAGAGAGAGAAAGACACAGAGAGAGAAAGAGAGAGGGGGAAGAGACAAAGAGAGAGGGAGAGGAGGGGAAGAGAGAGAACGAGAGGGAGGGAAGGAAGGAAGGGAAGAGAGCAAGAGAAAGAGAGAAAGACAGAGAGAGAGAGAGAGGAAGAGAGAGGGATGGAGGGAGGGAAGGAGGAAGGAAGGGAAGAGAGAGAGAAAGAGAGAGAGAGGAAAGACAGAGAGGGAGGGAGGGAAGAGAGAAAGAGAAAGACAGAGAGAGAGAGAGAGGAAGAGAGAGGGAGGGAGGGAGGGAAGGAGGAAGGAAGGGAAGAGAGAGAGAAAGAGAGAGAGAGGAAAGACAGAGAGGGAGGGAGGGAGGGAAGAGAGAAAGAGAAAGACAGAGAGAGAGAGGAAGAGAGAGGGAGGGAGGGAGGGAAGGAGGAAGGAAGGGAAGAGAGAGAGAAAGAGAGAGAGAGGAAAGACAGAGAGGGAGGGAGGGAAGAGAGAAAGACAGAGAGAGAGAGAGAGAGAGGAAGAGAGAGGGAGGGAGGGAAGGAGGGAGGAAGGGAAGAGAGAGAGAAAGAGAGAGAGGAAAGAGACAGAGAGGGAGGGAGGGAGGGAAGAGAGAAAGAGAGAGAGACAGAGAGAGAGAGAGAGGAAGAGAGAGGGAGGGAGGGAGGGAAGGAGGAAGGAAGGGAAGAAAGAGAGAAAGAGAGAGAGAGGAAAGAGAGAGAGAGGGAGGGAGGGAAGAGAGAGAGAGAGAGAGAGAGCATGTCATTCTCCATTCTCAGTAGACACTTCCTGCACTGATGCGGTGACAGTCATAAAAGTATTAATACCACTTTGTAAAACCTTAGTAAGGCCACACATGGTATACTGCATCCAGTTTTGGTCCCCACATTAGAAAAAGATGTTGAGACTTTGGGGGGGTGGGAAATGTGCAGAGAAGAGCAACTATGATTAAGGCTCCGGAGACTAAAACATATGAAGAACGGTTTCGGGAACTCAGCCCAGCTAATCTAGAGAAAAGAAGGACTGGGGGGGGGGGACCTGATAGCAGTGCTCCAATATCTCAGGGGCTGCCCCAAAGAAGAGGCAGTCAAGCTATTCTCCAAAGCGCCTGAAGGCAGGACAAGAAGCAACGGATGGAAACTCATCAAGGAGAGAAGCAACCTGGAACTAAGGAGAAACTTCCTGACAGTGAGAACAATTAACCAGTGGAACAGGAGTTGCCTTCAGAAGTTGTACGTGCTTCCTCACTGGAGGTTTTTAAGAAGAGACTGGACAGCCATTTGTCTGAAATGGCATAGGGTCTCCGGCCTCAGCAGGGGGTTGGACTAGAAGACCTCCAAGGTCCCTTCCAGCTGTATTGTGACTGAGTGAAAAGGGAGCGTCCTCTTTCATCCCACGTTGCTCTCCAACATCACAACAGTCTTCTCCCTTCCACCCAAGCTCCTGTCTATGGCAGGGGTCTTCAAACTTGGCCCTTTGACGATTTGTGGACTTCAGCTCCCAGAATTCCTCAGCCAGGCACGCGTGCCTGGCTGAGGAATTCTGGGAGTTGAAGTCCACAAGTCATCAAAGGGCCAGGTTTGAAGACCCCTGGTCTGTGGAGATTCTCAATCAACCAGACGAGGGCTCTCCCAAAGGTGTGGATTTTTTCCCCAAAAGTTAACTGGACTTCCTTGTTTTCGCAAAACCCCCCCCCCCACCTTGGAAACATTTCACTTCTCATCCAAGAAGCTTCTTCCGTTCTAAAAGTTTCAGAAGCTTCTTGGATGAGAAGCGAAACGTTTGCAACGGAGGGGGAAAAAAACCCCCACGAAAATCCAGTTGCCATTTGGGGGGCGGGCGGGGAGGGGGGGGAAAGCAGCAAAATCTGCAGATTTCGCAAGGATTTTTCCCAGCAGGAAAGTGACAGTGGAGCAGATCAAACTGTTCACATCCAGACACTGCCATCTGCACAGCCAACGCCTTTTTTTTTATAAAAAAAAGTTTTATTGATTTATTAACACAATCACCTTAATATTCGGTAAACGGCGTGTCGTCTGGGTTTATATTTAAGAAGCCATCAGTAACAAGGAGTTTCTATAACTCTATAGTCCACAAAGTCGCTTGGCTTGATTTTCTCTTCTTCCAATAATATTCTCACAATTCTTGTTATTTTGATAAGTAACAATCGAATATAAATATTTTTCTAATATTTCTGCAAATAGTAACTCCATCCGTCTAAAGTTTCTTTTCTATTTTTTTTAAAGTTTTTAATTGATTTTTTTCCATAGGTAACGGTAAAGGTTCCCCCGCACATGCGTGCTAGTCGTTTCTGACTCTAGGGGCCGGTGCTCATCTCCGTTTCAAAGCCGAAGAGCCAGCGCTTGTCCGAGGACGACTCCATGGTCATGTGGCCGGCATGACTACACGCCAAAGGCGCACGGAACGCTGTTACCTTCCCACCTTAGTGGTCCCTATTTTTCTACTTGCATTTTTACGTGCTTTCGAACTGCTAGGTTGGCAGAAGCTGGGACGAATAACAGGCGCTCACTCTGTTACGCGGCACTCGGGATTCGACCCTCCAAACTGCCGACCTTCTCATCGACAAGCTCAGCGTCCTAACCCACGGAGCCACCGCGTCCCTTTTTTCCCCATACATAACAATAATAATTTTTCAACCGGCATGCTGTCTGAGTTTACGTTCACCAATGCATATTTAATTCCTGATCCTTTATTCTTTCCTCTAGCCATCGATAAAATAAGTCCCAAGTTTGATAATATTCTTTTTCTTCTATTTCTTTCAGTCTCGTAGTCAATCTGTCCATCTCTGCGCATTCTAGTAATTTTTTTGATTATTTCTTCATCTGACGGTATTCCTTCATTTTTTCCAATATTGCGCAAATATAATTCTTGCCGCCGTTGTGACATGCAAAATCAAATGTAAGCTTTGTTTGTTGGTCTTTTCTGGCATTATACCTAATTTAAAAAAAGTTCAGGTTTAAAATCTACACGTTCTCTCAGCATCTTTCCTAGCCAGTTATGTGTCTTTTTCCAATGAGTCTTTACTTTATCACATGTCCACCAAACATGATAATATGTGCCTGTATAAAGCTTCTTTTCCAACTGATCCTCTTGATTGTCTGGTCACAGACCCTGTTTACAAAATTCTTATTTAAATTTGCTTTCCCCGCAATATTCAAAACGTTCCTACCGGTTAAGATTTTTTCACAGTTACTTAAATACCTTTAAGTATTTTTCCTGAGACAGGCCATCCCAACATTTTTACACCTTCAGGAGACTACCTCCTATGGAGGTTTTGCAAGGATTTTCCCCAACAGGAAAGCAACGATAAAGCCGTTTGACATCCAGACACAGCCACCCGCATAGCCAACGGCAAATGTTGCTTTGTTGTCCCATCGGCATTTTAATCCTAATGGGATGGCGACCTCATGAGTGACACAGATCAGACAGGAGGGCCTGGCTGACAAGATTAGGGAAGCAGAAGACCTCCCAGGAATGCAAGACATGGACTTCCCAAAAAATTCCCAAAAAAGGCCACAGTGACATCACTGTTGGGCAGAGAAGAGCAGCAAAGATGATTAGAGGACCAGAGGCTAAAACATACTGTATAAGGAATTGAGTATGTCTAGTTTAATAAAGAGAAGCACAAGTGGGGACATGACAGCAGTCTTCCAGTATCTCAGGGGCTGCCCCAAAGAGGAGGGAGTCAAGCTATTCTCCAAAGCGGCCGAAGGCAGGACAAGAAGCAACGGATGGAAACTCACCAAGGAGAGAAGCAACCTGGAACTAAGGAGGAACTTCCTGACAGTTACAACAATTAACCAGTGGAACCACCTGCCTCCAGAAGTGGTGAATGCTCCAACACTGGAAGTTTTTAAGAAGAGACTGGGCAGCCATTTGTCCGAAATGGTTTAGGGTTTCCTGCCTGAGCAGGGGGTTGGACTAGAAGACCCCCAAGTCCCTTCCAACTTTTTATCATCATCATCATCATCATCATCATCATCATCATTATTATTATTATTATTATTATTATTATTATTATTATTATTATTATTATTATTATCATTATTATCATCATCATTATTATTATTAACTTAGCTAAGCGTTTGTGTTTCCTTTCACAATTTGCACGGTGATCGTGCAAAAGGCCATCCTGCACCACTCTGTTTTACGGTGGTGGCCTCCTGGCTTTGGAGACAGGATCAATCGATCAGCTTCAGTGGATCCCAACCCTGCTGCCTTTTTAGGAGCTGTTTTTTGTTTTTTGTTTTTAATCCGCCCTGGAATTTTGAATTGTTTAGATGTATCGCAGATAGTGCCCGGCTTACAACCGCTCATTTAGTGTCCCTTTCAAAGTGACCACAGCGCTGAAAAAAAAGTGACAGGACTGTTTTTCACACTCACAACCGTGGCTGCATCCCCGTGATCACATGATCAAAATTCAGACACTTTGCAACTGACTCATATCCTGTTTCCCCCAAAATAAGCCCCAACCGGAACATAAGCCCTAGCGTGATTTTTCAGGACGCTCCTAATATAAGCCCCACCCCAAAATTAAGCCCCAGTTAAGATCGTCAACCAGACGGGCGCATTTGGTACCGTATTTCCCTGAATATAAGCCCCAACCGGAACATAAGCCCTAGCGTGATTTTTCAGGACGCTCCTAATATAAGCCCCACCCCAAAATTAAGCCCCAGTTAAGATCGTCAACCAGACGGGCGCATTTGGTACTGTATTTCCCTGAATATAAGCCCCAACCGGAACATAAGCCCTAGCGTGATTATTCAGGATGCCCGTAATATAAGCCCCACCCCAAAATTAAGCCCCCGTTAAGATCGTCAGCCAGATGGACCCATTGAGTATCGTATTTCCCCAAATATAAGCCCTACAGTAATTGGAAAATAAGCCCTAATGCGTCTTTTGGAGCAAAAATTATTATAAGACCCAGTCTTATTTTCAGGAAAACACGGCTATTTATGATGGTTTCAGTGTCCCGGGGTCATGTGATCCCCTTTTGCGACCTTCTGATAGCAGTATAGGAAAGCCAATTCTTACTTAACAACAGTGTTCCTGCAGTGATTCACTTAACAACCGTGGCCAGAAAGGTTGCAAAATAGGCAATATTAACAAATGTCTCCCTTAGCCACAGACGTTTTGGGCTCAGTGGTAGCCATAAGTCGAGGACTGCCTGTACTTCAGTTTTATTTTATTTTTATTTTATTTTAATTCCATTTATATCCCGCCCTTCTCCGAAGACTCAGGGCGGCTTACAAACTTAGCAGTAGCCTTCATTCTATGTATATGCCTGCTTATTAGGGCTTTCACATACACACACCCCAAGCAGCATTATTACAAAGTCAGCTTAATTGCCCCCAACAATCTGGGTCCTCATTTTACCTACCTCGGAAGGATGGAAGGCTGAGTCAACCTTGAGCCTGGTGGGACTCGAACCTGCACTAATTGCAGGCAGCTGGTGTTACTTAGGGAGGCATTAGCCCACTGCTCCACCAAGGCTCTCTAGTTCCCGTAGAATTCGGGAGGGGTGATTTAGCTCCTGGTGGTTTGCTTCAAATTTGGGTAGAATAGACTAACAGAGTTGGAAGGGACCTCAGAGGTCTTCTAGTCCAGCCCCCAGCTCAGGTAGAAAACCCTGTATTTCTCCAGGCAAATGGTTGCTCAATCTCTTCTTGAAAACCTCCAGTGATGAAGGACCTACAACTTCTGAAGGCAGGTAGTTCCACTGGTTAATTGTTCTCACAATCAGGAACTTTCTCCTAAGTTCTAGGTTGCTTCTCTCCTTGGTTAGTTTCCATCTGTTGCTTCTTGTCTTGCCTTCGGGTGCTTGACTCCCTCTTCTTTGTGGCGGTCCCTCATGGTCCAAAAGACAGCTACGGTACTACATCACCCCTAATTCTTCTCTTCGTTTTATCCTCCAGACTTCCTTATCATCTTCATTGCTCTTGTCTGCACCCTTGGCTGGGGAATTCTGGGAGATGAAGTCCACTCCGCCTGCAAGTTGCTGAGGTCGAGAAGCGCTGCTCTAGAGGCTGTGTCCACACGACATGCTAAACCTGACTTGGATGTTCGCCTTACTTTGTTATTTATTCACGTGGCTTCTTAATGTCTCGTGTGAACCCAGCCCGTTTGGTGGATAATGTCATGGTCTCATTAATCGGAACCATGACAATCACACTGTACATCCATAAGCAGGTTAAAAGGGTTGTGTGAACTTACCCGGGGCCGAGAAAGAGCATTGCAGAGCCGCTGCTCTTAACAGTGGCTTATATTAATCTGTGAAGCTATCTTGGGGTAGCCTAGAAAAGCTAGAGCAGGGGTCTTCAAACTTGGCCACTTTAAAACTTGTGGACTTCAACTCCCAGAATTCCTCAGGCAGCCAGGGCTGCCTGAGGAATTCTGGGAGTTGAAGTCCACAAGTCTTAAAGTGGCCAAGTTTGAAGACCCCTGAGCAGGAGGAAAAGTCGAGTTCAGAAACTCACAAGGCTGAACTCTCTCTCTCTCTCTCTCTCCCTCCCTCCCTCCCTCTCTCTCTCTCTCTCTCTCCCCGGAGACCACTGAGGAAATGCAATATCACAAAGCTATTTTTTTAAAAAAAGGGGGGAAACAAATCAACGGAAATGGCAGGAAATCAGAGATGACTTTGGAACCGTTGTAGGGGTTGCGTCGAATATACTCACAATGCCATCTGCTCGAGACTCTGTGGTTCAAAGGAAACGCTCATTATGTGGCTACATCCTGCAACTCAACAAAAGCTGTTTTGAATAATACTCCTTGAAATGGGTTTGGGATTCGTACCTTCGGCACTGTCCCTTAATTCAGCTTTCCTTAAGTTTGAGGTGCCTAAATTTTTTTGGGGGGGAGACAATAATTCCCGTATCTAGCTCCCTGTAGCTTCAAGGCCTGCCTTGCTCTCTGAAGTGACCATGAACATATTTTTTTCTTCTTCTGGGTGACCGATATAACAATAACAACAACAACAACAATAATAAGAAAAACAATAACAACAACAACAATGATAAAGTTGGAAGGGACCTTGGAGGTCATCTAGTCCAACCCCCTGCTCAGACAGGAAACCCTATACCGTTTCAGACAAATGGCTGTCCAGTCTCTTCTTAAAAACTTCCAGTGTTGGAGCATTCACCACTTCTGGAGGCAGGTGGTTCCACCAATGAATTGTTCTAACAGTCAGGAAATTTCTCCTTAGTTCCAGGTTGCTTCTCTCCTTGACTAGTTTCCATCCATTGCTTCTTGTCCTGCCTTCGGGCGCTTTGGAGAACAGCTTGACTCCCTCTTCTTTGGGGCAGCCCCTGAGAGATTGGAAGACTGCTATCATGTCATCCCTCGTCCTTCTCTTCATTAAACTGGACTTGCCCAATTCCAGCAACCGTTCTTTATATGTTTTAGCCTCCAGGCCCCTGATCTTCTTTGTTGCTCTTCTCTGCACTCTTTCTAGAGTCTCAACATCTTTTTTACATCCTGGTGACCAAAACTGGATGCCGTATTCCAAGTGTGGCCTTACCAAAGCATTGTAAAGTGGTATTAACACTTCACGTGGTCTTGATTCTATCCCTCTGTTAATGCAGCCTAGCACCGTGTTGGCTTTTTTGGCTGCTGCAGCACACGCCTGGCTCATAACTAAGTGATTGTCCACTAGGACAATCTAAAACGATTGCTATCATTTTCTTTTTCTTCTTTTTTTAGTATTTTATTAATTTTTTGTAGTCACAACTGCTTAATATTTTATCAGCAACAGGTTGTCTGGGTTTGCTTCCTAATACATGTTGAATTCCTTTCTCGCTACCTCGTTTTTTCTAGCCACTGATAAAATGGATCCCGTGTTCTAAAATATTCTGAGTCTTCTTTCACTTTCATTTTGATGAGCCTTGGTGGAGGAGTGGGCTGATGCCTCCTTAAGTAACACCATCTGCCTGCAATTAGTGCAGGTTCGAGTCCCACCAGGCTCAAGGTTGACTCAGCCTTCCATCCTTCCGAGGTAGGTAAAATGAGGACCCAGATTGTTGGGGGCAATTAAGCTGACTTTGTAATAATGCCGCTGGGGGGGGCGAAAGCCCTAATAAGCAGGCATATACATAGAATGAAAGCTATTGCTAAGCACATTGGTTTGTGCTTAAATTGTAAGCCGCCCTGAGTCTTTGGAGAAGGGCGGGATATAAATGGGATTTAAAAAAAAAATCAGTGTCAATCAATATCATCTTCTCATTTATCTCCTTCCTCCCATTTTTTCTTCCTGAGGTTCAAAGCATCTCTTTCCTTGCACCTGTTCCAGTTTGTCTGAAACCTGGAACTGCAGCTCCTACAAAAAAAAAAAAAAACCGTACAAAGGAATTTACACAGAGTTGATCCTGGCAGAAATCAGAACGAGAGATCATCCTTCCTGGTGCTGTAATCCTAGACAAGGATGCTGGTCTCTGTATCTATTGTGAACTCCATTTTAAAGATGCCAGCTTTGTTTATGTGTTCGTTCGTTTATTTGTTTGTTTATTTATATCCTGGTTTTATTTATCTTTTACAAATAACTCACGCTGATGAACATATCCCCACACTTTCTCCTCCTGTTTTCCCCCTAACGACAGCCCTGTGAGGTGAATTGGGTTGAAAGAGAGGGAGTGATTGGCCCCAGATCACTTACCTGACATTCATGGCTAAAGTGGGACTAGAACTCACCGTCTCCTGGTGATTGGCCCGAAGTCACCCAGCTGGTTTTTGTGCCTAAGGCGGGACTAGAACTCACAGTCTGCCAGTGATTGGCCCAAGATCACCCAGCTGGCTGTCATGGCTAAAGCAGAACTAGAACTCATGGTCTCCTGCTTACTAGCCTGATGCCTTAACCTGGAGTCCATTTAGGCTCATGCCTCCTGCTTCAGTGACTCCATCCAGCCACCTCCTTCTCTGTCGTCCCCTTCTTCTCTTGCCCTCCACCTTTCCCAGCATGAGGCTCTTCTCCAGTGAGTCCTTCCTTCTCATTAGGTGGACAAAGGATTTGAGTTTCAACTTCAGGATCTGGCCTTCTAAAGAGCAGTCAGGGTTGATCTCCTCTAGGACTGACCGGTTTGATCGCCTTGCAGTCCAAGGGACTCGCAGGAGTCTTCTCCAGCACCATAGTTCAAAGGCCTCCATTCTTTGGCGCTCAGCCTTTCTTATGGTCCAACTTTCACTGCCATACATTGCAACTGGGAAGACCATAGCCTTGACAATATGCACTTTTGTTGGCAGGGTGAGGTCTCTGCTTTTTAGTGTGCTATCTAGATTTGCCATGGCTTTCCTCCCCACCTTTTAATTTAATTTAATTTAATTTCCATTTAAGCATTTGTTGTTGTTAGTTGCGAAGTCGTATCCGACCCCTAGCGACTCCATGGACAACGTTCCTCCAGACCTTCCTGGTCTCTACCATCTTCTGGAGTCCCTTTAAGCTCATGCCTACTGCTTCAGTGACTCCGTCCAGCCACCTCCTTCTCTGTCGTCCTCTTCTTCTCTTGCCCTCCACCTTTCCCAGCATGAGGCTCTTCTCCAGCGAGTCCTTCCTTCTCCTTAGGTGGCCAAAGGATTTGAGTTTCCACTTCATTTTAGGCATCTGATTAAAAAAAAGAAAGGTCATCTAACTCCATCGGACGATCCTTCTGCCAAATGGTTATCTGCTTCTCCTCTGGACGTTCCAGCTTTGCAAACCAAACTCTTCCAAGGAATTGCCTCCATTCGGTTTCGTTGGCAGGCCCTTTTTTTTACCCCGGGATCCACCTTGCCAAGCAAGCTAACGGAGGGTGAAATTGGGGAGGAATGTCGGGGGAAGTCTCCGCAGCAGTCTCTTTCTCTTTCAAACCACCGGCGACATTCCTCTGGGCCTCTGGCAAGATTAAAGAAGGAGGGAAGGAAAGAAGGAGAATTTGGAGGGTTACCCCGACAACCTTGAGGGCATTTTTCACCCCAGCCCACCAGGAAGGAGCGAATGAGCTGGGCTGCCAACTTCCCTCAAATGGGGTGAGTGAGCTGGGGAAGACGCCCTGGAAGGTTTGGGGGAGAGGGATCCCGCTTCTCCTTCACCCGCCCATCAGGTTGGAAAGCTCACGCGGAAAGTTGTACAAAAGCAGAAGAAGGGAGAAGAGAAACGAGAGCATCCGAAAGTTCCCCGGCGTGCAGTGCCGCGGATGGAAGGGACTGAATCCAAAACACCGGCGGTCCCTGACTTACGGCGACAATTTCGGGTGCCAAGCGAGAGAGCTGTTAGAGAGTGAGTCTTGTCCCATTTAATGACCTTCCTTGCCACAGTTGTTAAGTGGATCGTCGCAGTTGTTGAGTTGGGAACACGGTCGTTAAGAGAATCCGGCTTCCCCACTGACCTTCTTTGTCAGAAGGGGATCACGTGACCCCGGGACACTGCAAACCGTCGTAAGTACAGGCTGGTTGCAAAGGTTTTGAATCAGTGTTGAAACCCTCCCCCCCTCTTCTTTGGGGCAGCCCCTTAGACATTGGAAGACTGCTATCATGTCCCCCCTGGTCCTTCTCTTCATTAAACTAGACATACCCAATTCCAGCAACCGTTCCTTGTATGTTTTAGCTCTTCTCTGCAACAAAGGGGAGGGCAGGGCAGGGAGAGGGGAGGGGAAGGGGAGGAGCAAGAAGAGGGGAGGGGAGGAGGGGAGGGGAGGGACAAGAAGAGAAGAGGGGAGGGGAGGGGAGGAGAGGAGAGGAAAGGAGGGGAGGGACAAGAAGAGAAGAGAGGAGGAGAGGAAGAGGGGAGGAGGAGGGGATGGACAATAAGAGAAGAGGGGAGGAGAGGAGAAGAAAGGAGGGGAGGAGGGGAGGGGAGCGGAGGGGCAAGTAGAGAAGAGGGGAGGAGAGAAGAGGAAAGGAGGGGAGGAGGGGAGGGGTAAGAAGAGAAGAGAGGAGGGGAGGGGAGAAGAGGAGGAGAGAAAGGAGGGGAGGAGGAGGGGAGGGGAAAGAAGAGAAGAGAGGAGGGGAGGGGAGGAGAGAGGAGGGGAGGAGGAGGGGAGGGGCAAGAAGAGAAGAGAGGAGGGGAGGGGAGGAGAAGAGAGGAAAGGAGAGGACAGACAAGAAGAGAGGAGGGGAGGGGAGGAGAGGAGAGGAAAGGAGGGGAGGAGGAGGGGAGGGACAAGAAGAGGGGAGGAGAGAAGAGGAAAAGAGAGGAGGAGGGTGGGGGGAGAAGAGAGGAGGGGAGGGGAGGAAATGAGAGGAGAGGAGGAGGCGAGGGGCAAGAAGAGAGGAGGGGAGGGGAGGATTGAAGGAGAGAAAGGAGAGGAGGAGGAGGGGAGGGTCAAGGAGAGAAGAGAGGAGGGAAGGACCGGAGGAGAGAAAGGAGGGGAGGAGGAGAGGAGGGGAGGAGAGGAGGGGAGGGGCAAGAAGAAAAGAGAGGAGGGGAGGAGAGAAGAGGAGAGAAAGGAGGGGAGGAGGAAATTGCTTATTTGTCTGTGTTTTCTTCTACTTTGCTAACGGAGATCACCAGACATCGGATATCCTGGGTGGGGGGGATATGCCTATTCCTCTCCCCTTCTCCCCCCACCCCATCCCCATCCTTTCTTTGTACCTCTCCCAGATCGTCCCTTCCCCATCCAGGCCCTGCAGGCGCTTCCTGTCCTCCCCCCCCTTCTGCTCCTGGCCGGGGTGGGGTGGGTGATGGGCAGAGACCCGCCCTGGCCTTCCCCTGGCCTAACCCCCCCACACTTTGAATTCCACACAGGATTTGCTCCCCGCCTCCCCGCCCCCACCCCACCCCAGGAGTTGCTGCCTTTCCATAAACCCCTGGGGATTACGAGGGAGAAAGAGGAGGCAGACGTCAAGCAAGCCAGCCTTGGGTGGGTGCCCAGTCCCCGGCTTTCAAGGTGTGGAGAAGCTGTTTTCTTTCTGGGTTGCGTCAGGCAGACACGGATTAAGCCTCATGACCGACTGGCCCAGGAATCTCCCCAAACGCAGCTCCAAAGGACGAAAAAATTGCAGCCGGGGTGGGAGTGGGGGTGGGAAACAACCCCATGCGTGTTTGCTCGGAAGGACGGTGCGTCCGTTCAAACGGAAAAAGAAGAAACGGGGTTTAAATATCCTTTATGGCTAGTCCTCGGCTTACAACGTTGAAGTCCCAACGGCAATGGAAAAAGTGACTTATGACCCTTTTTTTTTCAGACTTACCACCGTGGCAGCCTCTCCAGGGTCACTTCATCCGAATTTGGACGCTTGGCAGCTGGCTCCCATTTACGACGGTCGCCGCGTCCCCGGGGTCAGGCGATCACCCCTTTTTGCGACCTTCTGACCAGTAAAGTTATTGGGGAAGCCAGATTCATTTCACAACCGCATGACTAACCTCTGCAGCGATTCGCTTAACAACGGTGGCAGGAAAAAGTCATAAAGTGGGCCCAAACCCACTTAACAACTGTCTCGCTTAGCAACAAAAAATGTGGGCTCCATTGTAGTCATAAGTCAAGGACCGCCTGATTCCCCTTTGGAGACCTTCCCAGCTGACAAATGGGGGAAGCCAGATTCATTTAATGGCCATATGATTCACTTAGCGACCTGAGTGATTCCCTTGAGGATTTTGATGGAAATATCAGAAGAGATGGCACAGGAGAACAAAATACAAACAAACATAGTGATGATACTGCTTTTCAGCCCAGTCCACAAATCGTGACTTTATGATGAAAACAGTCCGTGCTTTGAGAAGTCACCTGGAAAATAAAGTTAATTTTAACTTTGAAACTGACCTTCTTGGCTGCTGTCCAATCCCTGCGTTGGGTTCCTAATTAAGTTGTGGAAACGACGGCTTTTTCAAAAATAATCTGACCTATAGCGGTGACAGGAAACTCTCAGTTGCACTAAACGTTAATGTTTAGTGCAGGGGTCTTCAAGCTTGGCCCTTTTATGACTTGTGGACTTCAACTCCCAGAATTCCTCAGCCAGGTACGCTGGCTGAGAAATTCTGGGAGTTGAAGTCCACAAGTCATAAAAGGGCCAAGTTTGAAAACCCCTGACTTTTATGGTCCATGCTGACTGAGGAATTCTGGGAGTTGGAAGTCCACAAGTCATAAAAGGGCCAAGTTTGAAGACCCCTGGCTTACATCACTGCTTTTCAAACTTGGCCAGTTTAAGACTTGTGGACTTCTAAGTCCCAGAATTCCTCAGCCAGCACGGGGGATGGCCCCTTCATGACTTGTGGACTTCCAACTCCCAGAATTCCTGAGCCAGCATGGGGGAACTATGGCCCCTTCATGACTTGTGGACTTCCAACTCCCAGAATTCCTCAGCCAGCATGGGGGAACTATGGCCACTTCATGACTTGCGGACTTCAACTCCCAGAATTCCTCAGCCAGGGTGCCTGGCTGAGGAATTCTGGGAGTTGAAGTCCACAAGTCATAAAAGGGCCAAGTTTGAAGACCCCTGCTTTAGTTTATGCAGATTCATCCCTAAAGTAACCAGTGTTTGAAGTGAGCTGTATTTCCTTTCACAAAACCCAGTGTACTGTATATATAGTACAGGCAGTCCCCGACTCACGATCAGAATTAGGCCCAAAAAGTTCCATTTGCTAAGTGAGACGGTTGTTGTGCGAATTGTCTTCCAATTTTGGATCTTTCTTGCCACAGTTGCTATAAATTAAATTAAAATATAAATTAAATTAATAAATAAAATAAATAATAAGTGAATCACTGCAGTTGTTCAATTAATAGCACGGTTGCTAAGTGGAGCTGGCAACCCCGTTGACTTTGCTTGTCAGAAGGTCGCAAAAGGGGCCCTGCAACCATCATAAATAAGAGTCAGTTGCCAAGCGTCCGAATTTTGATCACGTTGGCCGTGGGAAAACTGCGACGGTCGTAAGTGTGAAACACGGTCATTGGTCTTCTTTTTTTCCCCCAGTGCTGTTGCAAAGCTGAACGGTCATTAAACAAACGGTTGTGAGTTGAGGACTAGCTGTGTCTCAAGCCCAAAATCAAAACAAACAGCCAGCAGCTTCTCCATCTGTCCACTTATTTGCTTCAAGGATTTTGAAGAGTAACCTCAGTCATTCAAACACTCCCAGCGCCCCTCCCTGGCTTTTTCCAAAAATCCGCTCTTTTGTGCCAAACGAAACAAGAGCTGTATTTTATTTGGCCCCCTTGGCTGAACTCAAGGTCAGAGCTGACAGGTGACAACCGGGCAGGTAGCTTTCATTAAAAGGCTGGATTGGATTTCTACTTGCAAAATCTGGGATCCGTTCGGTTTACCCGATGGCAGGTAATCAGAACAACAGAGTTGGAAGGGACCTTGTGGGTTTTCTAGCTAGCCCAGAGTTCCCCCAAGCTTCCCAGTTTTCCAGAACGGCGGAGGAGTGTGGTGGTGGAGGGGAGGGAAAGAGGGGACGGTTCCGCATGAGCGGATGGCAAGTGAGTGCACGAGTGCATCTCCATGTGGGCAAACAGCGTGCACGCGTGCCTGCTGCTCACGTGAATGGAGTGGACGTGCACGCCCCTCCCACTGCTCAAGCAAGTGGGGATACACCTGCGTGCATGCACACTCGCCCGCCTTTTCCGCGGCCCGGATGCAAACACCTCACAGTCCACTGGTGGGTTGCAGTCCAGAGGTTGGGGGTCCTATTCTAGTCCAACCCCCTGCTCAGGCAGGAACAAACATAACACACATATACACATGGTATATTATTATTATTATTATTATTATTAATAATAATAATAATAATAATAATAATAATAATAATAATAATAATAATAATAATGAGGATGAGGATGATGAGGATGATGATGGAAGGTACCTTGACGGTCATATAGTCCAATCCTCTGCTCAGGCAGGAAACTCTATACCATTTCAGACAAATGACTGTCCAATCTCAATGTATACATGGTTTTATTTTGACAATAAAGGTTCATTCATTCTTGAAAACCTCCAGTGTTGGAGCATTCACCACTTCCGGAGGCAGGTTGTTCCACCAGTTAATTGTTCTCACTGTCAGGAAATTCCTCCTTAATTCCAGGTTGTTTCTCTCCTTGATTAGTTTCCGTCTGTTGCTTCTTGTCCTGCCTTCAGGGGCTTTGGAGAACAGCTTGACTCCCTCTTCTTTGGGGCAGCCCCTCAAATATTGGAATATTGCTATCATGTCACACCCCTAGTCCTTCTTTTCACTAGACTAGACACACCCAATTCCTGCAACCGTTCTTCATTTGTTTTAAACTTGTCTTTAAGCCTGTATAATGTGGGCTAGTGTGCTCGCAGTAAACAATAATAAAGGTTCTATTATCTTATATCTTATCGTTTCTTCTACATATCAGGAAATTTCCTCAACTTATGATCACAACATAGGTTAGAATTTCCACTGCTAAGCAAGGCAGTTATTAAATGAATCAGGCCCCCATTGTACAACTCTTTTTTTTTTTTTGCTAAGCAAATCGCTGCAGTTTTTAAAGCGAATCCGATGGTCATTCAATGAGTTCCGGTTCCCCCATGGCTTTGCTTGTCAGAAGCTGGCTGGGAAAGCTCCACTCCGGGAACACGGCAGCCGTCATAAATACCTGCCAGACGCCAAATGCCAGGATTTTGATCACCTGACCCTGGGGATGCTGCAATGGTCGTTAAGTGGGAAAACTGGTCATCGGCCACCTGTTTCATTGCTGTTGTAACGTTGAATGGTCACTAAACGAAGAGTTGTAAGTCAAGGACCACCTGTGTTCCCTATTTGAAGCCATCAGCTCCATTCCCACAATTCATTTATTGCGGTGACTAAATAATCGTGGGTTGTTGGTTTGGATAAAATTATATCTGTTTTCCAGGAGCTGAATTAGTGTTTTGTACAAATGAAGCAAGACTCTTAATTGATTAGCTAATCCTATTGGGCTAAAAAAAGTGCATTCTCCTTTCATTTAACACTAAATTATGTATTTATTATTAACTTTCATGCAAAGTGGTCCCCTCCAGTTATCTGTGGAAGGCATCAAATTCTCCAGATTTCCCAACAGAATCTATCTTTGATATATCCTAGCTCCCAATTAATATGCTCACTCTTTCCTTGCTCTTTGCAAATGCTTATTGCTATCCAGTCCTTTTAATTGATTAACCATATACCAAATTATTTATGAAGTTCTTTTCATTTGGGTGACATTTGAAATTGTGTCTTCTCTATAAAGGTGACTTCCAAGTCATCGAACCACAGATTCACAAAAACCAATGAGAAATACTATTTAAAAAATAATAAAAACAGCTTTTAAAACTGTAGGAGAGGTAGGATTTTTACTTTAGGGGAACATAATTTATAGCTTTGTTCAGCTGAGTTGAACCAAGCCTTACAGCCTAGTCATCTCAGCCATAAAATAAAGAACATTTTTTACTGCATTTGACACAGTAAATCTGCTTCATGCTCCAATTTTTCCATCCACTGTTTATTTCTATTTCATTCGCACCTTTTTATGATCTTTTACAATTGTGTAATGATAATGATAATATCAAGCCCATTGATTATTGGACATTTATGATACCCTAAATAATCACACTACTGTTAAGAGAATCTCTCTTTTGTTCTAAATTGCAACACCAAAACAAGGCAAAAATTATTCTGGTTCATTTTCAGAATGATAGTGGCTTGCAACATCATGGTTTTTATTATTATATTATTATTATTGTTGTTGTTTTGTTATTGTTGTTGTTATTATTATTATTATTATTATTATTATTATTATTATTATTATTATTATTATTATTAATCTATCTTGCTTTTTGCAATATAGGTAGTCCTCAACTTATGACTACAATTCGAGCCCAGAATTTCCGTTGCTAAGCGAGATGAATATTGTGAGTTTTGCCCCATTTTACAAACTTTCTTGCCACAGTTGCTAAGTGAATCACCAGAGTTAAGTTAGTAACATGGTTGTTAAGTGAATCTGGTTTGCCCATTGACTTTGCTTGTCAGAAGGTCACAAAAAGTGACGGCATGTGTCCGGGATATTGCGGCCGTCATAATTGTGAGCCAGTTGCCAAGCACCTGACTTGAACACATGACTGTGGGGAATGCTCCAACAACCGTTAAGTGTGAAAAACGCTCATTAAGTTGCTTTTTCCGTGCTGTTGTTACTTTAAACGGTCACTCAATGAATGGCTGTAAGATGAGGACTGCCTGTATAAATTTAATAAATATATAAATTTATGATTTTAATTGCAAGCCTCCCGGAGTCGCTTTGCAGAATGAGAGTGGAGCAGTATATAAATTTAATAAGTAAATAAGTATAAATAAAATTAAAAGGTATATGCCCTGATGCAGAAGGTATATTAATTAATTGGTCCAAGAGTCTCCAAATGACTTAAGTGTTGTTATTATTACCAATACTGTTCTTATGCACGGCGGCTGAGGGGGATGGGAGGGGGGGGAAGCCACACCCTGAATTCAGCAGAACTTATTTTGGTTGCAGCCTGGACTGACAACAGCAATAGAAATACAATATTTTGCCTCCCCAATAAACAAGGTTTAAGCCAATTTCAGTGTTAATATCTACTATTTTAATGTCTTCATGTTTTACCTTGTTGATTTTACTGGTTGAAAGTCAGTCGCCTGAGAGAGAGAGAGACAGGTAGGTAGGTAGACAGAGATAGACATGGGGAGAAAGACAGATGTAGCTAGCTAGCCAGGTAGGTAGGTAGGTAGACAAAAGAGACAGACCGATGGGGAGAGAGAGACAGACAGACAGACATAGGTAGGTAGACAGAGACATGGGGAGCAAAAAGAGACAGACAGACGAGGAGAAAGAGAGAGACATTAGGAAGGTAGATAGACAGAGATAGATGGGGAGAAAGAGACAGACAAACAGACAGACATAGGTAGGTAGACAGAGATAGAGACATGGGGAGCAAAAAGAGACAGACAGACAGACAGGGAGAAAGAGAGAGAGACAGACAGACAGACATAGGTAGGTAGGTAGGTAGGTAGGTAGGTAGGTAGGTAGACAGAGACATGGGGAGCAAAAAGAGACAGACAGACAGGGAGAAAGAGAGAGAGAGAGACAGACAGACAGACAGACATAGGTAGGTAGACAGATAGAGACATGGGGAGCAAAAAGAGACAGACAGACAGGGAGAAAGAGAGAGACAGACAGACAGACATAGGTAGGTAGGTAGGTAGACAGAGACATGGGGAGCAAAAAGAGACAGACAGATGGGGAGAAAGAGACAGACAGACAGACATAGGTAGGTAGGTAGACAGAGAGACATGGGGAGCAAAATGAGACAGACAGACAGACGGGGGAGAAAGTGAGAGATAGACAGACAGACAGACAGAGAAGCAGGCAAGCAAGCAGAGAGCCAAGGGCGAAACCACGAGTTGGCTTTTTTGAGCACGTCACGGTTTGCCCCAGCAAATGGCAAGAAAGGTGGACGAAAGGGCCCACCCCCTGGGTGAAGACACGCATCGGCCCCTTCGCACGACGCTCCTACCCGGCAGCTCACTCTGCAAAGGCCACCAGAGAGAGGCATACGGCACCCAACCCATCCCTTGGCCAAAGCCAGCCAGGCTTTTTTTATTTTATTTATTCTTATTATTTTGGCGATCCCATCCCGTCGGATCCCTCCCGAGGGCAGAAAGCCACTTCACGCCACCGAGGCGAGTTCAGCAGCTCGTGAGAACTCAAACCCCCTCCGGCTCTCCCCCCCTCCCTCCCCGCCCTAGCGGCGAGCGGGTGGGCGGGCCCCGATCAAGCCGACCGGCGAAGCCCGCCCAATCGGCGCCGGGCCAAACCCTCCGAGCCACTCCGGGAGCCCCTCCGGGCGGTTGAAATGCCCAATCGGCTCTCCGGCTGGCCGGGCTGGCCACGCCCCTAAATGCCCAGCGCCGCATCCTACCTGGCCAGCCGCGCGGCCAGGCTCAGTCGGGCTCCGGGCAGCGGCCAGGTCGGAGGTGCCGCCGCGCGGGGAAAACCGGAGGAGACTTTTTTTTTTTTCGTTTTCTTTCTCCCAGCCGGAGCGAAGAGGTGGGAAAAGCCGGCCGGCAGGCAGGCAAAAGCGCCGGACGCGCATCTCTCCGGCTGGCGTCCGGTCCGGACCGGGAGCGCTCTTGCCATGCTCAGAGGAAACCTTCCCGCCCTGCGCTGGGCGCTGCAGTGGTGGCTGCTGCTGCTGGCGGGGCTCTTGGTCTCGCCGCCCTGCGGAGGTAAGGACCGCAAGGTTGAACGCCTCGGAACCCGGCCGCTGCGGCGAAGGGAGGAGGAGGAGGAAAGCCGGAGCCACGCGACCCATCGTTCTGCAGCAGCAGGGGATGATGGGCGCGGGAGTGGCGTCCCTGGCTGGGAGAAATGAGGGTGGGGAGAAGGTAGAAGCAGGATCCTCCCCTCCCCTCCCTTCCCCACCGGCCGGAAGGAAGCTTGGTGGTTTGATCTCTTGGCTGGGAGGGGGTTCAGACGAACGTTTTAACCGGGTCGGGCAAAGCTTGACCCAAGGTGCTGACTTTGAGGCAGGGCTAATCTCTTTTTTTTCTTGGCTTAGCAAAGCTGGGCGAACTAGCCTGGGGTTTTTTTTTTTTACCGTTCTGGGTCTCGTGGGAAACCCAGGGAAGCGGCGCGCGCGCGGGGGGTGGGTGGGTGAGAGAATGAAGGGAACGGGGTTAAAGGTATCGTGGGAACGCAACCCTAAGGACTTGGGAGCCACTGAAATTCGGAGGTTTTGGAAGGGGTTCCAACCAGGTTTGGAATGCACCCCCCCTTGGTTGATCAGAGGGAGGCTTTGCAGAAGCGAACGTGGCTTTAAAAAACAACAACTCGGTTACAGTGTGTGTGAAAGCCCTAATAAGCAGGCATATACATAGAATGAAGGCTACTGCTAAGCTTGTAAGCCGCCCTGAGTCTTCGGAGAAGGGCGGGATATAAATGGAATTAAAATAAATAAAAAAAAATACAGTTTTTAACCCAATATTGGAAGCCATCCTAAGCAATAACCTGTCCAATGAGCTTTTCTGGTTGAGTGTTGATTTGTCAAAAGTGACACGCCTGAAAACAAAAAAAAAAAATCCCACTCAGGTAGAATAGCGTCCTGGACTTTTTATTTCTCCTGCTTTTCCTCTCTTCTTTTCCAGGAAATAATCCAGTGAAAAGCTTGTTCTTTCTAGATTGTCTGAATTCCCACCGGGATATTTTAACCTGGCTAAGTTTGCTCCTGATAGTTCATTTTATTTTATATTTTAACCTGGCTAAGTTTGCTCCTGATGGTTATCTCCATCTACCTTCTCAAAATGTAGATTTTTTTGCCCCTTTTCTCTCCAATGTTCCTGATTCTGTTGGATTTAGAGCAGCGGTGTCCAATGATGGCTGGGGAATTCTGGGAGTTGAAGTCCACAAGTCTTAAAAGTTTCCACCGTTATACCGTCGATCTAGTGGATTGAGAAGAGCACCTGATTTGTGTCCAACTTTGATTGCGTGTAATCTGTGGCTTGTTGGGATTTAATAGTTGTGGCAATATTGTGAGAGCCTGGCAAAAGAGTTTGCAGCAAGCCATCCATCCAGCAGATTCTTGCTTTGGCTACAGTGTTAGGGGATTGCAACTATTATAATTCGTTAACCTGGATTTTGTGAGTTGTGTGAACCCACTTCTTATGAGGTTGAAGATCTGGGTTGAAAGGGAATGGACGGAGGATAATGTCCCCAACATCTGCCAATCTGGCTGAAATGCTTCAGCAGATGTGAACAAACAACACAACTGCTTTGACTCCTTTGCAGGGTCTGCATAAGACTGATTTAAGGTCAAACGCTCATGGTGCTGATCTATACAGTTTTCTTGTTGGCCCTCAAAAGTGACTTGAGATGCGTGGCTTCCAAAATCAGCCATAGTCTGCTAACACAGTGTCGCCCCTTGCAAGACTTGTGTGTTGCAATAGTGCTAATTTAGTGATTACGCACGGAAAGGACTCTGCCATGAGGTTTGAACCTGAAGTCAAACCAGAGTTGATATTGTAGAAAAAGTAGACAGGGCAAATTGAATTATTGCATGTCTAATCCATAAGGCTGGATGTTGTTATTTTATTATTTTGCTTATTTGTTCATTTGTATCCCGCCTTTATTCTTTTTTATAAATAACTCAATGTGGTGAACATATCCAACAGCCTTCAGAAATCCTGAGTGCTCCATCACTGGAGGTTTTTCAGAAGAGACCAGAGTCAGTCACTTGTCTGAGATGGTTCTCCCGCGTGAGCAGGGGGCTGGACTAGAAGACCTCCAAGGTCCCTTCCAGCGCTATTCTATTCTAACACACCTTCCTTCTCCTATTTTCCACACAGCCACAGCCCTGCGAGGTGGGTTGGGCTGAGAGAGAAGGACTGGCCCAAACTCACCCAGAAAGCTTTTGTACCTAAGGAAGGACTAGAACTCACCGGCACCTGGTGATTGGCCCAAAGTCCCCTAGCCAGCTTTCATGGCTAAGATGGGACTTCACATCCAGCTTACAACGTGTGCCTTTTCCTTGAGTGCCAACCCTAGAAGTTACAAGTTGTTCCCCACGGAAGTGTGGTTGTGTGCGCTATTTCCTTCGTGAACCGGATCACGGCTTCGGCGGCTGAATTGCTCAGTGGGTGTAGGAATCCTGTTTGTGGCTGGAGATCTTTCAGAAAGATTTGAAAAAGGCTGAACGTAGAATCTTAGAGGCTGGAGGGACCTTGGAGATCTTCTAATCCAGGGCTCTTCAAACGTGGTCCCTTGATGACTTGTGGACTTCAGCTCCCAGAATTCCTCAGCCAGGCACGCGCCAAGTTTGAAGACCCCTGTTCTAATCCAACCCTCTCCTGAAGGAGGAGGCCTTTATAACAACGGTAGAGAACCTTGGCTCTTTTATGACTTGTGGGCTTCAATAGCCAGAATTCTTGAACCAGCCATGCTGATTCAGGAATTCTGGGAGTTGAAGTCCACAAGTCATGAAAGAGCCAAGGTTCCCTACCCCTGCCCTATACTATTCCGGACAAATGGCTGTCCAGTCTCTTTTTAAACACCTCCAGTGATGGAGCACCCACCACTTCTGGAGACAAGGTATTCTCCCGATTAATTGTTCTCACTGTCAAGAAATTCCTCCTTAGTTCCAGCTTGCTTCTCTCCTTGATGAGTTTCCACCCATTGCTTCTTGTCCTACCTTCAGGTGCTTTGGAGACTGGTTGACCACCCCCACCCCCCCACCTCTTCTCTGTGACAGCCCCTCCAAGTAATTGAGTCCAGAATTAATAATAATAAAGTTGGAAGGGACCTTGGAGGTCATCTAGTCCAACCCCCTGCTCAGGCAGGAAACCCTATAGTACCATTTCAGGCAAATGGCTGTCCAGTTGTAAGCCATTGTGATCATAAGTTGAGGACTCGATTGGACACAATTTTCCAACTTGTGTGTGTGTGTGTGTGTGTGTGTTTGTTCTGAAATGCCGTAGTCGTGAACTGAATCCATTTTCACCCACGCTTTCTCATCCCAGAAGCTTCTTCAGCATTTCCATTCTCCCACCATCCAGTCCTAGAGCTGAAGAAGCTTCTGGGACAAGAAGCGAAAGGTCTTCAAAGAAAAAACAAAGTCCAGTTGCCTCCTGAAAAAAACCACCTTTGGGAAAACCATAAACCTAGAGCTGGAATGTTTCACCCATGGAATGTTTCTGGTCAGAAACTGGTGGCCTTGGAAGCTGGGATGAACCCCGGTTTCCCCCGTTGGGGGTTTGCTGGACAGCTGCATTCAGACGGTCCGCTTTAACCAAGTTTGGAAGAGTCGGTGCCGAACGTGGTTTGGACTTCAGCTCGGCTTTCCTGTGGCGTGGAGGGCTTGAAACCGGGTTATTAGGTCAATTTAGCTTTCCACATAGTGGCAGAATCCTGCAACCAATTTCCCACCCATTTCATTCTGAAAGGAACCTTAAATCTAGTTTAAGTTAGGTTGGTTGCGTGGAACTCAAACAGAATTTTTTTTTGGGGGGGGGGTCATTTTAGGAGATTTTGGGATCCCTGCTCTGTATATTTATTTGTCAAATTCATCTTCTGCTCGTCTGGTGGTAGGAGGTGAGGCTAAATATGTGGCCGAAATTTTATTTTATTATTAAAGGATGAGAGGTAGATATAGGCGTGGCACTCCAGATATTCTGACTCCAGTGCCCATTACCTAGCAAAAGAGCCAGTGGTGGGGAATGATGGGAGTTGTAGTCCACCAACCCCTGCCCAACCCAGCAATAGACCAGAATCTATTTTTTCTTAGCAAATACGGCAGACACTTTTGTAAATGTCTTCCCCTTTTCCCTCCTGGCTTTCCGTAAATTTACATCCGAGGTTTGTAGACGATTATTAATCCTGTGTGTCTGGTTTGTTTGTTTGTTTATTTATTTATTTTATATTTATTTATTTATTTATTTATTTATTTATTTATTTATTTATTTATTTCGCATTGTTCACTGTATAGTTGGCTTCCTATACTGCTTCAGATTAACCCAACAGAGAGGGCACAAAAATCACGGCAATATAACATTGATGAGAAACTAAAAATTGGTAAAAACTAACCACAGGATATGGGTTGTTTATGAAGATTGAATGTAACGAAGATATGTATGAGCCAAAAAATTTGTTGATAAATGTAAGGATGTTTTTATTGAGTTGATATAATTCGAACTGCACTAGCTTGCATATGAGACAGTAAACGTTAAGGGGAAAAGAGAAGAAATATCTGAAGTTGTAACCTGAGATTTGCACTAAAGATTTTGTTATCGAACTACGGATTAACCCAGTCACCACGTTGCTTTTTAAATAAGGTAAAGGTTCCCCCGCACATGCATGCTAGTCGTTTCCGACTAGGGGCCGGTGCTCATCTCCGTTTCAAAGCCGAAGAGCCAGAGCTTCTCCGAGGACATCTCCGTGGTCATGTGGCCAGCGCACGGAATGCAGTTACCTTCCCACCGGAGTGGTCCCTATTTTTCTACTTGCATTTTTACGTGCTTTCGAACTGCTAGGTTGGCAGAAGCTGGGACGAGTAACAGGCACTCACTCTGTTACGCAGCACTCGGGACCTTCTGAGGTCGACAAGCTCAGCCTCCTAAAATGTTATTTTTTTAAAAAAAATCATGGCAATATGTTAAATAAAGGAAACTTTCAGAGACCCACCACCTTGCTTATCCCAACTGTAAAAAAAAATTCTTCTGGCTATTAATCTTTAAAAGCAAAAGGAAGATTCCCCAGGCTCACCCCAGCCCACTCACCCATCCATGCACTAACCCGGTTCAACCCAGCTTAGCTTTTTCCCAATCAGCCAAAGGTGGCTAGATACTGCCCCTTCTTAAAGCAGGTTTTTGTCTCTGCGGCCTCAAGAAGAGACTTTTTTTTTTGTTGTTCCCCTGTGTCGGAAAGACGGGGTGAAAAACTCCGAAAAGCAGGCAAGCTTGGAAGATTCGCCTTAACTCCTTTTACAGCCTCCAGAGTGAGGCTAAACAGCAAGGAAAAGAGTTTGGGATTATAGATAGACATTGCCCTACGGCCACAATTGAGCCTAAAATTTCTGTCGCTAAGCAAGACAGTTGTTAAGTGAGTTTTTATTTATTTATTTATTTATTTATTTATTTATTTATTTATTTATTTATTTATTTATTATTGGGACTTATATGCCGCCCTATCTCCCGAAGGACTCAGGGCGGATAACAACAGTAACATATAATAAATACAGAAGTTAAGATAAAAATTAAAATTAAAGGCCTCTGTACAATAAATTAAAATTAAAATAAATTGCTTTTTTCGGCCCCGGTGTAACAGTCACTAAAATGAAAGATTGTAAATTGAGGACTTACCTATACAACAGGGCTTGCGTTGCAGGGGATTTGCCAGCAGAGAAAACCCCCCCCCCATACCTGACTCTCTTCGTGGGAGCAGTTGAAAGAAAACCCCCCCATTTTTCTTTTTCCCCCTTGCTGGGAGCACACTAGGAAAATTCTCCCTATTTAAGTTGATTGACTGGACCAGCTGAATAATGGCGCTGCTTGTAAACTAGCCCTACATGATATGCCTCTAACCATCAATCTCCACCTTTCTTGGGTGAAGGAGCCTTCTTCAAGTAGGGATATTTCCATAAATTGGTTGGATGTTCTAGCTTTGTCTTTGCGGCCTATTAGTAATACTGCCACCTAGACCAGGGGTCCCCAACCGTGGCAACTTTTAAGACTTGTGGACTTCAATTCCCAGAATTCCCCAGCCAGCCATGCTGGCTGGGGAATTCTGGGAGTTGAAGTCCACAGGTCTTAAAGTTGCTAAAGTTGGGGACCCCTGGCCTAGACCACTAAACCATGAATACGATGAATGATTGAGAGAACTGGGTATGTCTAGTTGTCAACATCCATCTCCAGAATCCAAATAAAACTCCAGGTTCATTCCGTCTCCGAAAAACGTACTTCTTTATTGAATACACTGTGTGGTGATGTCGAAGTAAAACTAACTCTGAGGTTTCAGCACCAGTGGGAACCGTCTGCTTCAAATCCACACCTGTTATGAAGTGGTATTTTAAGTCCCCACTGCTAGGAGTTAGATCCTGACCGGCTCAAGGTTGACTCAGCCTTCCATCCTTCCGAGGTGGGTAAAATGAGGACCTAGATGGTTGGGGGCGATAGGCTGATTCTCTAAACCGCTTAGAGAGGGCCGTAAAGCACTGTGAAGCGGTATATAAGTGTAAGTGCTATTGCTGTTGCTAACTGCCGACTGCCAGGAGTTCGATCCTGACCGGCTCAAGGTTGACTCAGCCCTTCATCCTTCCGAGGTGGGTAAAATGAGGACCCAGATTGTTGGGGGTGATAGGCTGATTCTGTAAACCGCTTAGAGAGGGCCATAAAGCACTGTGAAGCGGTATATAAGTGTAAGTGCTATTGCTAACTCTGTCAAGGTTGACTCAGCCTTCCATCCTTCTGAGTACTATTGCTATTCTCCAGAATTTTTCCAGTGGCCGCAGGTTGGTCTAGATGACCTTTTGAGTCCTTGCGTTTGAGATTCCGGGAGTTGCACCTGAAATCGTAACCACTCACCTGAACAGGTGCTTCCACCACTCCAAGATAACTTGGGGAGAGGTGAGTGGTAACAAAAGGGCTTTTTATCTGTCTCTGAACAATCTGGGTTGTGAAATGAGAATGTGAGGAAGGATTGCTTGATATCTGACAAGTGGAATTCCCCCCTCCTTTTTTTTTCTTCCAATCCTCTCCCCCCCACCAGCTGCAGTGTGACCTTGACAAGTCATTTCATCCTGCTGCAGGGTTGTGTGGTGTGTGTGAGCATGGCATGTAGACATTTGGACTACAGCGGGGGTAGGCAACCTCGGCTCTTTTAGGACTCATGGACTTCAACTCCCAGAATTCCTGAGCCAGCCACGCTGAGGGGAAAGGGAGAGGTTTCCAAGCTGAGCCATGCTGGCTCAGGAATTCTGGGAGTTGAAGTCCACGAGTCATAAAAGAGCCAAGGTTGCCTACCCCTGGCCTAGGCCACTTTATGAGTCGTGGACTTCAACTCCCAGAATTCCTGAGCCAGCCACGCTGAGGGGAAAGGGACAGGTTTCCAAGCTGAGCCATGCTGGCTCAGGAATTCTGGGAGTTGAAGTCCACGAGTCATAAAAGAGCCAAGGTTGCCTACCCCTGGCCTAGGCCGCTTTATGACTCGTGGACTTCAACTCCCAGAATTCCTGAGCCAGCCATGCTGAGGGGTAAGGGAGAGGTTTCCAAGCTGAGCCATGCTGGCTCAGGAATTCTGGGAGTTGAGGTCCACGAGTCATAAAAGACCCAAGGTTGCCTGCTCCTGGACTACAGTATCCAGATACCACATCCACCCTGGGTAGGAAGTGGGGATTATGGAAGCTGCAGTTAGATGTATCTGAAGCACCCATTGCAGGTCATTTACTAGAGGAAGAATTAATGGCCACTCTGTTTTTTTTAAAAAAAATATCTCTAGTTTCTATTAGCTTCTAATAGATTTGGTTTGCAAAGGATGCTGGCTAAGGCCTTTTCTGCAATTCTCCAATTGCATGAAAGCTAAATTAACCAAAAAGGCTGAGTCGTGCTCAGACATCCAAAGAGTCACCAGGTTTCATTCGTTGTGTGAACAAAGGCAGCTGTGGAAATGAGTTGTAAAAATGTGAGTCAGCTGTCATTTTTCTCCTGGGTGGCTGAACTGGTCGGGTGAATGGAGATCTTCTTTTAGCACAGTCTGGGGAAAACGTCAATAAATGAGACCAGGGTCACCCGATCTCTGTTTGTAAACTTCTCAACCAGCTTCCAACAAGCAAAGTCAGTGGGGGGAAGCCAGGCTTGCTTATAACGACCTCATGATTCACTTAACAACCAGGGCAAAAAGGTTGGAAAATGGAGCTCAGCTCACTTAACCATTGCCTTGCTTTAGTTAAAAATGTTTTCGTGGTCATAAGTCGAGGGCTGTCTATCTCCCAGTGCATCAAACCAGGGCTGACCATGCTGGAGAAAATAATCCCCCTCTAATGTTCTTCTCTGCTGCTTTTCCCCCACCATTGCTTGCTGGGGAATTCTGGGAGTTGACTTCCAGCCATCTTAAAGTTGCTGAGGTGGAGAAAACTCAGTCTAATCCTTTGGGGTCCTTTTCCAGAGGTGACTAACTTTTTGCCTTTATTTTACACTCATTCATCGCCGATTCATCCTTAGCGCCCCCCCCCCCCCTTTCCTCAGCCTTTCCCAAACGGATCTGAAATATTCCGGTGACGTTCAGTTTTCCTGGTGGTTTCGCCTAATCTAATCGGAGCGATACGTAAAATGGCGCCCTCGCTGTGTCTTAACCACGAATTCCACTCCACGGCTCTCAAAAATTGGATTGAATTTCCAACCTCACATCCTGCTTTCTTTCCTTCTCACGTCACAGATCTTTCTAGTCCCCTGGAACTGGGTGGACAATAAGCTTAAATAAATTAATTTGTGAATGCTCCAAGTTTTAAAGAAGAGATTAGATAGTCATTTGTCTGAAATGATATAGGGTTTCCTTCCTGAGCAGGGGGTTGGACTAGAAGACCTCCAAGGTCCCTTCCAACTGTTATTCTATTCCATTCCATTCCATATTTTCTATTCTATTCTATTCTATTCTATTCTATTCTATTCTATTCTATTCTATTCTATTCTATTCTATTCTATTCTATTCTATTCTGTGTTTTTATTCTGTTCTCTGTTCTATTCTCTTCTATATTCTATATTCCACATTCTATATTCTATTCAAGTTATTGTCGCAGGATGTAAGCTGTTCCAAATAAAGCTGCCTTTTGCAATTGACTGATGATGATTTTAAATTAAAATCTTGGGCCCTTTGAAAATTCTCCTCTTTCCTCCGATTTTACATCTAGCTTTTATTACACACACTCCTTGTTCTCTTCTTTTCTTCCTCCCCTTAGCCCAGTTTCATAACTTGTTGGTAATTCGTATCTTGCTAATTTCAGCTCAGTGCAATTAGAACATTTGTGGGTGTTCCCAATCACACAACTGGGGCAAGGGGGAAAAAAACACATTTAAATGAATTGTAGACTTGCCTAGATTTTGGTAGGCACAGTTATTCTTTGAAAAGGCACATTTCCCTGGATGTGGAAAATACATTAACTACGTATAGGTATGAAGGAGAAAGAATTAGAGCCTAACTAGAGATAATGATAATAATAATTTGTTAAACATATGCTATCAGGCTTTAAAGATAATGGTAATAACAATTTATTAAACATACACTATCTGATCCTGGGCGGTTCACAACCATCCAGTAAAGAAATCACTAATAAAACTTAATTAAGCTGACTTTGTAATAATGCTGCTTGGAGGGGGGGGGGCAAAAGCCCTAATAAGCAGGCATATACATAGAATGAAGGCTATTGCTGAGCACATTGATTTGTGCTTAGAGTGTAAGCCGCCCTGAGTCTTCGGAGAAGGACGGGATATAAATGGGATTAAAATAAAATAAATAAAAACCAATAAAATATCAAAAATGCAGAAACCACACATAATTATGCAAGTTACCCCATGTTTGTCTGTGACTCAGCACACAGCCCATACCCCTTCATATATAAATTGCAAGGAAGCTGGCTTGCAAGCTGATGTCTTAGACAGAAACCCTTGCTTAACTAACGTATGCAGCCCGATTTAAAATAAGCGGGTAGGGACAGATAGTCCTCCACTTACGACCACATTAACCCCCAAATTTCTGTTGCTAAGCGAAACGTTTGCTAAATATGGGTCATTTGCTAAGCGTCTGAATTTTGACCACGGGGATGCTGCAACGGTCCTAAGTGTAGAAAAAGAGATAACTTTGAAGGGTCACTGAACTTTTGTAAGGCGAGGACTACCTGGAAGTGAATGTCTGGATTTTATTTTGCCCTGTCGTCGTCGCATCTCTAGCGGCTTCTCTGTGTGTGTGTGTGGGGGGGGGTTGTGGGTGTTTGTGTTTAGAGAACAGGAGACATGAGTTGCTGATGCAGGAACACACTCCCAAACCGTCGCCCAAGGCAGCCTCCACGTAGTAAAGCGATTGTAAATTCCTTCCGTGTGCTGCTTAGAATTCCGCACACCTACACAGTGGAACTCAAGAGTGGCTGAGTTTGGATCCCAGGCACTCGGTCCCAAAGTCATCTGAGCAAAAGGCACATGAGAGGCATGTTTGAGTTGGTGCCAGGCATTCCTAGCAGGGGAAAAGATTAAAAACAGCTTCTTTTGAAGGACGCTGATCTTCTCCAGAACTTAATGGCTGAGTCATGGAGGTGGAATCCTTGCCATGTGCAAAAAAATTCAGCCCCGGTGGAAATAAATAGTCCACAGGAGGGGGGAAAAACAACCCACCTGCTTTTTCCCACGACTTGTAGGTGGCAATTTCGTCTTGGTTCTCCAGAGTGGGTGGCCCGTAAGATTTTAGGCCACCCCTCCAAATATTAACGGGAAACTAAAAATTGAGAAAAACGAATTAGGATCTTGATTGTCCATAAAGACTGGATGTTAAAATAACTGGGATATCTACAAGCTAAACATTACTGATACCGTAAATGCCAGAATGTTATTTTTTATTTCATTGATATGATAAGAATTGTATTAGTTTAAATGTGAGATAGTAAGTACCAAGGGGGAAAGAGGGGAAATACGGTATTTCATGTGGTATTTTCGAGATTCGCATTAAAGAGATCTGGATGTCGCTGAATTAATCGGCTAACCCAGCCGCCACGTTGCTTTTCAAATACTTAAATGTAAAATTAGAAAAATCAATAAAACTTTTCTTAAAAAAACAAACAAAAAGGTTTTAGGCCATCCCAGTTATCTTTTGCAAAATGTCCTATTTTCTATAATTATTCCCACGAGGGAGCAAATGACTGGAGGAACTGGGTATGACGAGTCTTAACGAAGAGGTGATATGAAAACAATCTTCCTGTACTTCAGGAGCTCTCACAAAGAAGAGAGGGTCACCTCCGTCTCCAAAGCACCTGAGGTAACGGATAGAAGCCTATCAAGGAGAGATCGAGGCCTAGAAACAAGGAGAAATTTCCTGAACAGAAGAATTAAATCAGTGGAGAATGACTTGATTCCAGAAGTTGTTGGGCGCTCCAGCACTGGAGGCTTTCAAGAAGAGACTGGACAGCCATATTTGTCTGAAATGGTCTAGGGTCTCCTGCTTGAGCAGGGGGTTGGACTAGATGACCTCCAAGGTCCCTTCCAGCCCTATGATTCTGTGTTCTAAGGACCTTCGCCAGTTGGAGGTTTTAGACATTTCATTTCCCCAGCAGGGAAAGAATGGTTAATTTTTAGAATAGAATTAGAAATAGAAATAGAATAAGAAATAGAAATAGAAATAGAATAGAATAGAATAAGAAATAGAATTAGAAATAGAATAGAATAGAATTAGAAATAGAATAGAAATAGAAACAGAATAGAATAGAATAAGAAATAGAATCAGAATTAGAAAAAGAATAGAATTAGAATTAGAATAGAATAGAATAGAATAGAATAGAATAGAATAGAATAGAATAGAGCTGGAAGGGACCTTGGAGGTCTTCTAGTCCAGCCCCTTGCTCAAGCAGGAGAACCTACACCATCTCAGACAAGTGGCTGTCCAGTCTCTTCTTAAAAACTTCCAGTGTTGGAGCATTCACAGCTTCTGGAGGCAGGTTGTTCCACTGGTTAATTGTCCTCACTGTCAGGAAGTTTCTCCTTAATTCCAGGTTGCTTCTGTCTTTGGTTAGTTTCCAACCATTGTTTCTCGTCCTGCCTTCTGGTGCTTTGGAGAATAATTTGACCCCCCTCTTCTTTGTGGCAGCCCCTCAAATACTGGAACACTGCTATCGTGTCTCCCCTATTTCTTCTTTTCTTTAGACCAGGGGTGTAAAACTCAATTTCATTGAGGGCTGTATCAGCATTGCGGTTGCCCTCAGGGGGCCGGGTGGGTGTGGCCTGGGTGGGCGTGGCCTACTGGGTGGGCGTGGCTAAAGTGGGTATGGCCTACTGGGTGGGCGTGGCCAGCTCTACATCATTCGCATCAAGGGTGCCTATGGGGGCCTGGGCAGGAGTGGGACAGATCTGAGGGTCTCTGGCAGGAGGAGGGTCTCTGGGCCAGGGCCAAGGCAGTGGGGGCCGTTCCCTCACTGTTTCCAGGATGGCTTTGCGGGCCGCATGAAACCACTTCGCGGGCCGGATCTGGCCCTGGGCCTTGTGTTTGACATGTCTGCTTTAGACTATCCAAACCCAAGTCCTGCAGACCATTCTTCGTATGCTTTAGTCTACAGGCCTTGGATCATTTTAGTTGCTCTTCTCTGAATTTTTTCCAAACTCTCAACATCTTTTTTGTGATACAGTGACCCAAATTGGCTGCAGTATTCCAGGTCTGGTCTCACTAGGGTTTTGTAAAGCGGTACTAACACTTTGCGTGATTTATTTACGTATAAGCATGCAGGTACATACAGATGTATGCATATAGCATGTTTATATGTGTGTTACGTGTGTGTGCACATTTGAAGCAGGCAACAGGGTTTCATTTTTAATGTGTGCCAGTGTGCCCACAGTAAAAAAAAAAATGAAAATACAGGTTATCTATCTATTTACCCTACGCAGGTATTCCTTGATTTATGATCGCAATTGAACCAGAATTTCCATTGCTAAGCAAGGCGGTTGTTTTAAGTGCGTTGCGCTCAATTTTACAACCTTCGCGGCATGGCTGTTAAGCAAGTCGCTGCAGCGAATCACTTGGTCATTAAGCGAATCCGGCTTCCTCCATTGACTTTGCTTTGCCAGAAGCTACTTGTAAGGTCACAAGATGGTGGTCATATTATCTGGGGATGCTGTTGTGAATACATGCTGTTTGCCAAGTGCCCGAATTTTGATCCCATATTCGTAGCGATGCTAAGATAATTATAAGCACCAGGGCCAGTTTAAGTCATTTTTCAGTGCCTTGTTCGAACGGTCGCTAAACAGATGCTCCTAAGTCAAGGACCACCTGGATACTCGTAGATAAGGCACCCCTTTGTATTTTTAACTCGGAAAAATGTGTCATCTGCACCCCGCCTCATGGGAAGATGTGTCACACTGCATATTTGGGACATGCCTGGGACATGAGTAAAATCTCACTTTGTGTGAATAATTTGAAAGGATGTGACTTACGAAGGGCGATTTTCAATATGTGCTTTCTTTAAAGGGGAGAAATGAATCTGTACGTACCAAGTTTTTCCTTCTAGTTTAGCTAAGCTGGCCTTTCCCGGGAAAGGAACATTTGGGCTGGGGAAAATCTTGATTCTCCAAAGGTTAAAAAAACGCCTTGGAGATCAAAGGACGTTTGGTGCTGAGCCATTCTTTTTAAGATCCCTCGGCTGTTTATTAATTTCTGTTGGGCAAATCAGATAAGTTTCTCTCAGAGGCCGGATGGGAAGGGATTTTTCCGTCCAGTCTAAAAAGCAGGAAGATCAGAAAAGGCCTCTCCCCTTGCAGACCCGAAACAGGGAAGTTGATAATTTGAAATAAAATGACCCTCGGATCCGTAGTGTTTATTGTGGTTGAGTTTCGGGGTTTTTTTTCCTCTCTCAAAGTCTCCAGAACCGCGGTTCAGCGGCCTCCGAAAATAAATAATTTGGGCATGCAAATGTCAAATGGGTGATGAATATGAGTTGGTCATTTTGTCTGAAACTGTATAGAGTTTCCTGCCTGAACAGGGGGCTGGACTAGAAGACCTCCAAGGTCACAACTCTTCTCCTTCTCCTTCTCCTTCTGATGATGATGATGATGATGATGATTTATTATTAATCATCGCACAGTCAGCCAGATGTTCAGACTGGATTTGGCATTTTTGTCTACCTATCGAGTCCTTACCAAGGACCTTGGATAGGCAGCTGTGGATGTTGGATGGTGTTAAATAATAATAATAATAATAATAATAATAATAATAATAATAATAATAATAATAATAATAATAATAATAATAATAGTAGTAGTAGTAGTAGTTTGGCATTTTTGTCTACCTTTCGAGTCCTTACCAAGGACCTGGGATAGGCAGATGTGGATGTTTGATGGTATTACAGATCTCGTCGCAGGATGGAAGCAGTTCCTAGTAAGGCCGCCTTTTGCAATTGACTGATGGTGAATTTGTCAATGCCAATGGTGTTCAAGTGGTGCTCCAGTTGTTTTGGGATTGCATCGAAAGCACTTAGTAGTAGTGGTAGTAGTAGTAGTATTTAAGGGGCAGAGAGGGGTCTTCTGTTTAATAAACCTATACACCTAGGAGTAAATGCAGCGTTTGCTGTCTTAAACTTTGCAGCATGTCTGCCCAGGAGAATTAAGACAAGTCTTGGACAACTTTAAAGAAACACGGAGTTAACATTTGCATCACCTAATAACGAGGATTTTTCCAAGTGGAGTACAACACAGTCCATCGGGGGTTTGAGGAGGAAAATATTAGAATGAACAATTAATTAATATCATTTGCATGCCACCCAACTCTTATAGACTCTGGGCAGCTCACACCACCAACAAAAATATCGCAAAGTTAATAATGCAAAAGATAAGGATATAACCAATGTCATGTGTCTCATCCTGTTTAAATTTCCATTTTGGGGGGCTGTGCGTGCTTTATAATGTGCACAATGCATTTGTACACAGAGGTAATTTTTGATTTGCAACCATTCTTTTAGTGACAATTTGAAGTTACAGTAGCACTGGGAAAAGTGAATTATAATCGGTCCTCACAGGAGGCACGAGAATATAAAATGAGAACTACCCCCCCCCAACTTCCCTTCTAGCATTGATAATGTTATCTAGTTGGGTGATGGGCAAGAAAACCACCCAGCTCAGAGACCACCAAGGACCCCACAGTCCTCCTCCTCCTCCTCTCCACTAACCCTATTCGCTCCCTTCTAGCATTGATGATGTAACCTAGTTGGGTCATGAAACATCTGCAAGAAAACCCAGCCAAGCTCAGAGAGCACCAGGGACCCTGAGATACAAGTGTTCTGAATGGAAAAATATATTTAAAATGAAATAAATTGGTTATTTAAATTGATAAAATAGCCTAAACATAGGTTATTTTTAATGGAATGTCCAGGTTACCTTATCTGAAGCTGACCTTGATTCCTGGTGGCTACATGGACACATCCATCTAATTTTCTTGGCAACAAGGCAAAAATAGTTTGCCGTGGAGTCCTGGATTTCTTCCAAAATGTTTCTCAACTTCAACCATCTACAGGGAGTGCAGAATTATTAGGCAAGTTGTATTTTTGAGGATTAATTTTATTATTGAACAACAACCATGTTCTCAATGAACCCAAAAAACTCATTAATATCAAAGCTGAATATTTTTGGAAGTAGTTTTTAGTTTGTTTTTAGTTATAGCTATTTTAGGGGGATATCTGTGTGTGCAGGTGACTATTACTGTGCATAATTATTAGGCAACTTAACAAAAAACAAATATATACCCATTTCAATTATTTATTTTTACCAGTGAAACCAATATAACATCTCAACATTCACAAATATACATTTCTGACATTCAAAAACATAACAAAAACAAATCAGTGACCAATATAGCCACCTTTCTTTGCAAGGACACTCAAAAGCCTGCCATCCATGGATTCTGTCAGTGTTTTGATCTGTTCACCATCAACATTGCGTGCAGCAGCAACCACAGCCTCCCAGACACTGTTCAGAGAGGTGTACTGTTTTCCCTCCTTGTAAATCTCACATTTGATGATGGACCACAGGTTCTCAATGGGGTTCAGATCAGGTGAACAAGGAGGCCATGTCATTAGATTTCCTTCTTTTATACCCTTTCTTGCCAGCCACGCTGTGGAGTACTTGGACGCGTGTGATGGAGCATTGTCCTGCATGAAAATCATGTTTTTCTTGAAGGATGCAGACTTCTTCCTGTACCACTGCTTGAAGAAGGTGTCTTCCAGAAACTGGCAGTAGGACTGGGAGTTGAGCTTGACTCCATCCTCAACCCGAAAAGGCCCCACAAGCTCATCTTTGATGATACCAGCCCAAACCAGTACTCCACCTCCACCTTGCTGGCGTCTGAGTCGGACTGGAGCTCTCTGCCCTTTACCAATCCAGCCACGGGCCCATCCATCTGGCCCATCAAGACTCACTCTCATTTCATCAGTCCATAAAACCTTAGAAAAATCAGTCTTGAGATATTTCTTGGCCCAGTCTTGACGTTTCAGCTTGTGTGTCTTGTTCAGTGGTGGTCGTCTTTCAGCCTTTCTTACCTTGGCCATGTCTCTGAGTATTGCACACCTTGTGCTTTTGGGCACTCCAGTGATGTTGCAGCTCTGAAATATGGCCAAACTGGTGGCAAGTGGCATCTTGGCAGCTGCACGCTTGACTTTTCTCAGTTCATGGGCAGTTATTTTGCGCCTTGGTTTCTCCACACGCTTCTTGCGACCCTGTTGACTATTTTGAATGAAACGCTTGATTGTTCGATGATCACGCTTCAGAAGCTTTGCAATTTTAAGAGTGCTGCATCCCTCTGCAAGATATCTCACTATTTTTGACTTTTCTGAGCCTGTCAAGTCCTTCTTTTGACCCATTTTGCCAAAGGAAAGGAAGTTGCCTAATAATTATGCACACCTGATACAGGGTGTTGATGTCATTAGACCACACCCCTTCTCATTACAGAGATGCACATCACCTAATATGCTTAATTGGTAGTAGGCTTTCGAGCCTATACAGCTTGGAGTAAGACAACATGCATAAAGAGGATGATGTGGTCAAAATACTCATTTGCCTAATAATTCTGCACTCCCTGTATTTCCTCCTCCACTATGCAAACCCCACTCTCTCCCTCCTAGCACTGGTGTTGTTCCCTAGTTGGGTCATGAAACATCTGCAAGAAAACCACCCAGCTCAGAGAGCACCAAGGACCCCACAGTTCTTCTCCTTTTCTTTCTCCTTCTTCCCCTTCATTCCTTCTTCTTCTCCTCCTTCTCCTCTCCACAAACCCCACTCTTTCCAGCAATGATGATGTTGCCTAGTTGGGTCATGAAACATCTGCAAGAAAACCACCCAGCTCAGAGAGCACCCAGGACCCCACAGACTTTTTCCTCCTCCTCCTCCTCCTCCTCCTCCTCCTCCTCTTCAGAAACCCAACTCTTTTAGTATTGATGATGTTCCCTAGTTGGGTCATGAAACGTCTACAAGAAAACTACCCAGCTCAGAGAGCACCAAGGACCCCTCAGTTCACCTCCTCATCCCCACAAACCCCTCCTTCTCCTCGTCCCTTCCTCGTCCCTTCCTCCCCACCTCCTTTCTAGCACCAGTGGGTCGTGCAACATCTGCAAGAAACAAATCAAGCTCAGAGACCCCACTGTTCAACCCTGAACTATAATTACTTCCTTCTCTATGTATACTTCTATCTGCAACTTCATAAAACTTGACATAATTTCTGCCGGACGTCACGGTGTTCTCTGCCACATGACTGGATTGTAGACGGAGCTGTAGCCATCCTGAAACATTTTTTTTTTCTTTTCTGCGTCCAGAGTACAGCACAGCCTTTCCCCGCACGAAAGTTAATCGAAGCAGTTTAATTAAAACGACAACATTTTAGGATATGTTTCAACTACTGGTTGAGTATTTAAGCAACCGGAACATTTGATAACGTTCAGCTTTAGCGTTCGTTGAATTATTCCTTGAACACGTCACTCCGGAATCATTTATACTGAACGTTGGCTTTAAAAAAAATTAATAAGAAAGGGAAGGGAAGAAGAAAGAAAGAAAGAAAGAAAGAAAGAAAGAAAGAAAGAAAGAAAGAAAGAAAGAAAGAAACTTGCTTTAGAAATTTAGCCTTTCCCACAGACGTACTACCCACTCCTGCAAAAAATAAAGTATTGCTATTGAGTGATAAATCTCACACATAGAAAGAAAACTTAGATAAAATGTTTTATCGATGGCATTTGCCACCAAGAAGATTAGCAAAAATGTTTAAAAACATGTCAGAGAAAGGTTGGAAATGTAAACACAAACCAGGTACTTATTATCATATGTGGTGGACATGTGTTAAAGCAAGGAGATATTGGACAATAATCCACACTTGGTTAGAAAAAAATGTTAGAGAAACACATAGACTGTAAACCTGATATTTTTTTTTTGCTAGGTATAATGCCAGAAAAACCTGATAAGCAAAGTACATATTTGATCCTACATGTGATAACAACGGCAAGAATTATATTTGCACAACATTGGTGTTGTCTCTAGGAAGCTGCCTTCCAATATTTGAGGGACTTCCACAGAGAAGAGGTCAACCTCTTCTCCGAAGCACCTGAAGGCAGGAGAAGAAGCAACAGATGGAAACTAATCAAGGAGAGCATCAGCCTAGAATTAAGGAGAACTTTCCTGGCAGTTAGACCAATCTATCTGTGGAACTCCTTGCCTCTAGAAGTTGTGGGTGCTCCAGAATACAAATAAGATGTTGAGACTTGGGAAGAGTGCAGAGAAGAGCAACAAAGATGATGAGTGGGCTGGAGGCTAAAGCAGTTGCAGGAATTGGGTAGGTCTAGTTCAGGGGTAGGCAATCTCGGCTCCTTTATGACTCATAGCTGACTCAGGAATTCTGGGAGTTGAAGTCCATGAGTCATAAAAGAGCCGAGGTTGTCTATCCCTGGTCTAGTTTAATGAAGAGAAGGACGGGGGGGGGGGGGCATGATAGCACTCTTCCAATATCTGAGGGGCTTCTACAAAGATGAGGGGGGGTGTCAAACTATTTTCCAAAGCACCAGAAGGCAAGACGAGAAACAATGGATGGAAATTAACCAAGGAGCGAGAGGCAACCTAGAACTAAGGAGAAGTTTCCTGACAGTGAGAACAATTAAATCAGTGGAACAAGTTGTGGATGCTCCATCACTGGAGGCTTTCAAGAAGAGGCTGGACAGGCACTTGTCTCAAATTGCACAGGGTCTCCAGCCTGAGGAAGGGGTTGGACTAGATGACCTCCAAGGTCCCGTCCAACTCTGTTATTCTACTAATGCCATCACGATCAACAACTAAGGGAACTAACTAGGTATGCCTAGTCTAACGAAGAGAAGGACCGGGATGACAAGAGAGCAGTCTTCCAATACTTGAGGGGCTGCCACATAAAAGAGGGGGTCAACCAATTCTCCAAAAGGCAGGACAAGAAGCAACGGATGGAAACTAACCAAGGAGAGAAGCAACCTAGAACTAAGAAGGTGTTTCCTGACAGTGAGAACAATCAATCAGTGGAACAACCTGCCTCCAGAAGTGGTGGGTGCTCCAACGCTGGAAGTTTTTAAGAAGAGATAGGACAACCATTTCTCTCAAATGGTATAGGGTTTCCTGCCTGAGCAGGAGGTAGAACTAAAAGATCTCCAAGGTCCCTTCCAACTGTATTAATTCTGTTCTGTTCTATTCTATTCCATATTTTCTATTCTATTCTATTCTATTCTATTCTATTCTATTCTATTCTATTCTATTCTATTCTATTCTATTCCATATTTTCTATTCTATTCTGTTCTATTCTATTCTATTCTATTCTATTCTATTCTATTCTCTATTTTATTCTATTCTATTCTCTATTCTATTCCATATTTCCTATTCTATTCTATTCTATTCTATTCTATTCTATTCTATTCTATTCTATTCTATTCTTTTATTCTACTCTACTCTACTCTACTTTACTGTATTCTATTCTATTCTATCCTATCCTATCCTATTCTCTCTTCATTTGACTAGACACATCTAGTGCCCTTAATCATAGAAAGAAAGAAAGAAAGAAAGAAAGAAAGAAAGAAAGAAAGAAAGAAAGAAAGATTGCATCAGCTGTCCTATTACAAGGCAGAAATCCTTCACTTAGCACCAGTGAGTGAAGAGATATGTAGCTAAAGATGTAGAATATTCTTTATCCCTCTAATCTTGAGAAGCCTAGGAAGAAAGGAGGGAATTGCCAGGAGGTTGGACTAGAAGACCTCCATGGTCCCTTCCAGCTATGTTAATTCTCTTCTTCAGAGGAAAGATGTTTGTTTCGATGGCCCTGCCGGATCCCTCATGTTGTCTCGACAGTCCTGGGAAGGGGCTCCACGATGGAGGAAGAGGGCAGTGCAGGGAAGGAAGGAGCTGATCTTCACGCAGAGGCATTTGGGGAAGAGACGGCTGGCCCCAGGGGAGTTCTGGGACCTTGAAAGCCAGGCCAGGCCGTGCCAGGAAATGGGCACGGCGGCAGGATCCAACACAGGAGGTGGCCGTCAGAGAGGAAGGCAGTGTCCCTAGAGTCTTCCAGAGAGCCAGGAGTCTCAGTAGAGACAATTGTTCTGAGGCCAGAGAATTGGGGGGGGGTTGTCCCACAGAGCCCACCCTTCTGTACCCCTGCAGACAATGCAGATGGCCTTGGGGGGGCCTCCCAGCTCCTTGAGAACGTAACGGCCGAATGAGGGTAAGAGAGCGGGGTGATGGTCAAAAACAATCCCTTCCTTTCCCCAAATCCACGAAAGCTAGCCCGGAGAGACCAATCCCATTTCTGTAGTCTGGTGAGACAGCTGTCACTTTAAAAGCGGGGCTCCCCAACCCGTGGGCTACAGCCCACTTAGTGGACCGCGAAGGGTTTGCAACCAGGCTGCGGAAAAGGCCAGCGGGCGTGTCTGCACATCCACACTGGCGTGAGCAGTGGTCAAGCAGGCGCATAGTGGTCGTGTTCTCGAGTGGAAAACCGGTCAGCCAATCCCCTTCGGGGAGGGCAAGTGGATTCAGTTGTCCTGCCCACTTAACCACCAGGCTACGATGACCACCTTCGCCTTTGAGCATTGCGGTGAGCAATAGAAGAACGGAGACGTGCACGTGTGCCCGCCGTAAAGTACATTTTGCTAAAAAGCCTCTAGCCCGAGCGTTATACAGGACTGATGATTGATGATCGATCTGCACGAATCTGTTGTGATCCCTCGCCAGCCCATGGATCCGGCAGCTGAGTCCGAGGAATCAGATGAGGAGGAGGAGGGTCCTGGAGTGACATCAGTGTCAGAGGAAGGCTTTGAGGAGTTCCAGGACTCACAGTCGGATGAGGAGCCTGGCCCCTCTACTCGCGCTCAGGCTGAGACGCAGCTGTGCTGGGAGCCTGAGTTGAACAGTGATGAAGCGCAGCTGGGAAACATCCAGGATGCACGAAAGCGCCGCCGGCAAGAGAAGCGAGCAGGACAGAGGAACGCAATGGGGCGGCTCCAAAGGCAAAGGAGAAGGCATTAGGAAGCCACGCCTGGGCTGCATTAGAAAAGGGAAGGTGTGGGAAGTGCTGGTTGCCGAAGGCCACTATTCGTGTTGAGGATCGAGTTTCGTGTTTGTTTGCCTTGGACATTGACTCGGGTCTGTGAGAATAAAAAGGGTTGATTTTTTCTTGTGGTTCCTGCCTGTTTCTTGGAAGAGGGGTTTCTCCTTGTGAGCAGAACAAGGACTCACATAGGCTGGGACAGAACACCATCAAGGACTGCTTTGGGCTACGTTCAGCCCCTCCTCTCTGAATTATTCAAACCGTTGTTGGCTTTTCTGGGCAAGCTGTATGCGTTGATAAGCGGACCCAGGCCAAGCTGGAGAGCATTTTTCCGTCACTCTAGGACACGGGTGTCAAACTCGCCATGTCATGTGACGTGTCGTGACGGATCGCAACTTTTTTTTCTTTTTTTTTTTTTTTGCATTGCCGGAGCTGGAATGGCACGGCCTCCGCATGTTGCAACCAGGCCCAGTTTGACACCCCCTGCCCTGGGATAAAGGTGCATAAGCAATTAAATGCATTAAACAGATTCTCCCTTTGGCTGAGCAGAGCTGATGCTTTACAAAGTCTGAGTAAGGCTACACTTGGACCACTGCATGCAGTTCTGCTGAGCAGAATACAGAAAAGATGTTGAGACTTGGGAAGAATGCAGACAAGAGAAACAAAGCTGATTGGGGGGCTGGAGGCTAAAGCATATGAAGAACGGTTGCAGGAATTGGGTACGTCTACTTTAATGAAGAGAAGGACTGGGGGGGGCATGATAGCAGTCTTCCAATATCTGAGGGGCTCTTACAAAGATGAGGGGGGGGTCAATACTATTTTCCAAAGCACCAGAAGGCAAGACGAGAAACAATGGATGGAAATTAACCAAGGAGCGAGAAGCAGCCTAGAACTAAGGAGAAGTTTCCTGACAGTGAGAACAATTAAATCAATGGAACAAGTTGTGGATGCTCCATCACTGGAGGCTTTCAAGAAGAGGCTGGACAGGCACTTGGCTCAGATTGTACAGGGTCTCCAGCCTCAGCAGGGGGTTGGACTAGATGACCTCCAAGGTCCCTTCCAACTTTTATTATTATAAACATCTGAATAAATGACTTACAACTGTTTTTAATAAGAGACTGACAGCCATTTGTCTGAAATGGTATGGGTCTCCTGCTTGAGCAGGGGGTTAGACTAGAAGACCTCCAAGGTCCCTTCCAGCTCTGTTATTCTATGTTCTAGAGGTAAAATCCGTGGGAGGGAACTCCTTGAATGAGTTTGTAATGTCGCGTGCTTCACATAGAGACGGACACAGAGCTGGGGTGAAGATGAGTTTATTCTGAACAGAACGAACTGGGGAAACAGGGAAGCCTGGCGTCTATTTGTACCTGCCCAGGTGGATGGCATCCAATCAGTTCAAACCTGGGCTTCCCGCCAGTGCAGGTGACAATGGGTGTAGATCCTGGCTTCCCACCAGGCTGACCATGCCTGGGGCTGTCAACAGCTTAAGTCATTAGGCTTATCCTGAGTGAGCAGTCATGCCTGCCCCGAGCTGTCCAGCCCCTCTGCTGATCTGCACCATCAGCCTCCTGCTGTGCTGTCCTTTGTGTATGCTGGGAGGCATACACTGCAGAGTTCATCCTTTTTCCCCAGGCTGAGTCAACGATTTGGATGAGGGGATAGATGGGGAACTCATCAAATTTGCAGACGACACCAAGCTGGTAGGAATAGCCAACACTCCAGAAGATAGGCTTAAGATACAGGAGGATCTGGACAGACTCGAACACTGGGCGCTATCTAACAAAATGAAATTCAATGGTGAAAAAAGTAAGGTTCTACATTTAGGCAGGAAAAATCAAATGCACAGGTATAGTATAGGTGGTACCTTCCTCAATAGTAGTAACTGAGAGGGATCTCGGAGTCCTAGTGGACAATCACTTAAATATGAGCCAGCAGTGTGCTGCAGCTGCCAAAAAAGCCAACACAGTGCTAGGCTGCATTAACAGAGGGATAGAATCAAGATCACGTGAAGTACTAATACCACTTTACAATGCCTTGGTAAGGCCACACCTGGAATATTGCATCCAGTTTTGGTCACCATGATGTAAAAAAGATGTCGAGACTCTAGAAAGAGTACAGAGAAGAGCAACAAAGATGATTGGGGGACTGGAGGCTAAAACATATAGGGAACGGTTGCTGGAATTGGGTATGTGTAGTTTAACGAAGAGAAGGGTGAGGGGTGACATAATAGCAGTCTTCCGATATCTCAGGGGCTGCCCCAAAGAAGAGGGAGTCAAGCTATTCTCCAAAGCACCTGAAAGCAGGACAAGAAGCAATGGATGGAAACTAGTCAAGGAGAGAAGCAACCTAGAGTTAAGGAGAAACTTCCTGACAGTGAGAACAATTAACCAGTGGAACAACCTGCCTCCAGAGGTGGTGAATGCTCCAACACTGGAGGCTTTTAAGAGACTGGCCAGCCATTTGTCTGAAATGGTATATGGTTTCCTGCCTGAGCAGGGGGTTGGACTAGATGACCTCCAAGGTCCCTTCCAAGTTGTTGTTGTTGTTGTTGTTGTTGTTGTTGTTGTTGTTGTTATTATTATTATTATTATTATTATTATTATTATTATTATTATTATTATTATTATTATTATTATTAGTCTGCCTCATGGAGAGAGGAGGTGAAAAGTCAAGATGCTGCCTTGATCCGCCCAATCAAACCCCTTCCTATTGTTAATGGGAAAACACATGGATGCAGCTGGTGGGAAGGGGGGCCATGATGTGTTAAGGAAACAGACTCCTTCGTGCCCGCTGGACTTTTTTCAATTCCTTTTTTATTAAGAGGCAGGTGGCTGGTTGCAAAGCCCAAGCAACCATTTGGGAGCCCACAGGTCCAGCTGTCCATCTTGGGTAACTACTTATTTTGTTTCTGTATTTATTTTTATTTTTATTATTTTATTTATTTTATTTTATTATTATTTTTTATTTATTTATTATTTTATTCTATTTTGTTTTCTTTTATTTCATTTTTTACACTATTATATTTTTCATTTTTTATTTTTTGCTCTCATTTTTTTCTTTATTCTATTTTCTTTTATTTCATTTTTTACCTTTTTTTTCTTTTATCATTTTACTTGCTTTCTTTTATTTCATTCTTTTACTTTATTTTTTTATTTTCTTCTTTTTACTGTTTTATTTCATTTTCTTATTTTATTTTCTTATATTGATTTTATTTTAGCTTAGCTTTATTATTTTCATAAAATAATGAAACCTGCCGGCGAAACCTATGTAATACTCTTTTCTCCTCCTGTTTTCCCCAGAAAAAAACCCTGTGAGCTGGTTTGGGCAGAGAGAGAATGAATGTCCCAAAATTACCCAGCTGGCTGTCACACCTAAGTGGGGGGGACTAGAATTCACCATCTCCTGGCGATTGGCTCAAAGTCACCCAGTCAACTTTCATGCCTAAAGTGGGACTAGAATTCGCCATCTCCTGGCGATTGGCCCAAAGTCACCCAGCTAATTTTCATGTCTCAGGCAGGACTAGAACTCACCGTCTCCTGATGATTGGCCCAAAGCCAACCAGTCGGCTTTCATGCCTAAGGCGGGACTAGTACTCACCGTCTCCTGGCAATTGGCCCAAAGTCACCCAGTCGGCTTTCATGCCTAAGGTGGGACTAGAACTCACCGTCTCCTGGCGATTGGCCCAAAGTCACCCAGCTAACTTTCATGTCTAAGGCAGGATTAGAACTCACCGTCTCCTGGTGATTGGCCCAAAGTCACCCAGTCAGCTTTCATGCCTAAGGCAGGACTAGAACCCACCGTCTCCTGGTTTCTGGACTGGTCCCTTAACCATACCGGCTCTTCCCACCAACCTCCCAGCTGATACTGTGTTTTTTTTTCTTTTTGACACGCCTGTAGAGCAGCTATCCTCTGAGAAGAATGAATCCTGAAGCCAAATCAATGTTGTCCTTACAACATTGTTTATTTCTTTAACCTGTTAGCAACTGTGCTTTGCCTAGCATGGGGGTAGGCAACTCCCAGAATTCCTGAGCCAGCATGGGGGAACTATAGCCCCTTCATGACTTGTGGACTTCAACTCCCAGAATTCCTGTGCCAGCCATGCTGAGGGGAAAAGGAGACGTTGCCATGCTGGCTCAGGAATTCTGGGAGTTGCAAGTCCACAAATCATAGAGCTGCCAAGGTTGGCCTAGACCAGGGGCAGGCAACCTTGGCTCTTTTATTGACTCATGGACTTCAACTCCCAGAAATCCTAAGCCAGCATGGCTCAGCATGGAAACCTCTCCCTTTCCCCTCAGCATGGCTGGCTCAGGAATTCTGGGAGTTGACGTCCATGAGTCATAAAGCGTCCTAGGCCAGGAGTAGGCAACCTTGGCTCTTTTATGACTTGTGGAGTTCAACTCCCAGAATTCCTGAGCCAGCATGGGGAAACTATGGCCCCTTCATGACTCGGGGACTTCAACTCCCAGAATTCCTCAGCCAGCCTGGCTCAGCTTGGAAACCTCTCCCTTTCCCCTCAGCATGGCTGGCTCAGGAATTCTGGGAGTTGAAGTCCACCAGTCATAAAACAGTCAAGTTTGAAGACCCTTGCTTTAGGCCAGGGGTACACAACTTTGGCTCTTTTATGACTCGTGGACTTCAACTCCCAGAATTCCTGAGCCAGCCATGCTGAGGGGAACAGGAGAGGTTTCCATAGGAGCCATGCTGGCTCAGGAATTCTGGGAGTTGAAGTCCACGAGTCATAAAAGAGCCAAGGCTGCCTACCCCTGGCCTAGCATAAATAAAATTAGGACCCCTTCTTTGAGCCTAACCCAAACGCACACCCATCCACCCATCGGCCAAATTTGCTGGAAAAACAGCCTGTCTTTTCAAGTGAGGAGATTGTGATCTTGCTGTTTTATTTTGTTGTTTTTTTCCCCCCAAGCAAACACACCTGAAAAGTGAAACAATCCGAGGAGGCAATATGCTCATTAGTACACAAAAGCTTCTCCGTCTCCTATTCTCTGGGCGAGAGCTGATAATGGGGAATAAATGGCTGAGTCACCAGAAGAGCCCTTTTCATTTTGTGCCTGGTTCTCTCTGCAAAGGAGGAGATAAGGGCTTCAAAGGGCTGGCCCCAATCTGCCAAATGAGCAGGCCATTTCTCTTTCTTGTTCTTTTTTTTAAAAACAACTTTTGTTTTCAGAGCCAGATGGTCGTCTGTCTGATCTCTCAGCAGCTCAAGGACCAGACAGGAAATTGGCTTTGCAATGACTTTGCCACAAGTCCCAGGTCTTACGCATAGAAAAGACAATTGGTAGCCCTCAGAGTTGAACTGGGGGGGGGGTCCTGGGTGCTCCCTGAGCTGGGTGGTTTCCTTGCAGACGTTTCATGACCCAACTAGGCAACATCATCATTGCTGGAAAGAGTGGGGTTTGTGGAGAGGAGAAGGAGGAGAAGAATGAAGGGGGAGAAGGAGAAAAAAAAGGAGAAGAACTGTGGGGTCCTTGGTGCGCTCTGAGCTTGGTTGTTTCGTTGCAGACGTTTCATGACTCAACTAGGTAACATCATCAGTGCTAGAAGGGAGTGGGGTTCATGAGGAGGAGGAGGAGGAGGAAGAGGAGGACTGTGAGGTCTCTGAACCCGGTCATTTTCTTGCAGATGTTTTATTAGCATTAGATTAATGCAAGGCCAACAGTTAATCAGCAGCCATGTCTTCATTTGTATCCCACTTTTATTATTTTGACAAATACCTCAAGGTGGAGAACATATCCAACACACCTTCCTCCTCCTAGTTTACCCACAACAACAACCCTGTGAGGTGGATTGGGCTGAGAGAGCGATTAGTCCAAAGTCACCCACCTGGCTTTCATGGCTAAGGTAGGACTTGAACTCACCGTCTCCTGCTTTCTAGACTTAAGCAGTAATCCAAACTGGCTGTCCGATCAAGGAAACCCTAACTCAGACAAAACAAGCTAACAGTAAACAACAGCCTAATCGAGGACCCACCAACACTTGCAAGAAAAGTCACTGGGATATAAAAATGAGGCAAAACTCCGCTCCCTTCCAGCACTGCTGATGTTTACCTAGTTGGGCAAAGAAACGTCTGCAAGGAAGCCACCCAGCTCAGGGAGCACCAAGGGCCCCACACTACTACTACTAGTAGTAGTAGTACTTCTTCTCCTTCTCCTCCTCCTCCTCCTCCTCCTCCTCCTCCTCCTCCTCCTCCTCCTCCTCCTCACTTCCAGCACTGATGATGTTACCTAGTTGGGCCATGAAACGTCTGCAAGGAAGCCACCCAGCTCAGGGAGCACCAAGGGCCCCACACTACTTCTACTACTACTACTAGTAGTAGTAGTAGTAGTACTTCTTCTCCTTCTCCTCCTCCTCCTCCTCCTCACTTCCAGCACTGATGATGTTACCTAGTTGGGCCATGAAACGTCTGCAAGGAAGCCACCCAGCTCAGGGAGCACCAAGGGCCCCACAGTCTTATATGTCTAATAAGCATTTTCCCAATAATAAGGGTTGAAGTCTTTGGTTCTTCCAAAACCTAATTCCCAAGAATAAGTCCTAAGAAGCTTTTCTTCCTTCCTCCGCCTGCTTCTAGTCCATATTGTGATTGGGTCTTGTAGGACAAAGCTACCAAAGCCAGTCTCTTGATATAAATTGCAAGTAATCCTCGACTTACAGCAGTTCATTTAGTGACCGTTCAAAACCACAATGGCAATGAAAAAAACAAGACCGTTTTTCACTCTTATGACCGTTGCAGCATCCCCCCTGGGGTCACCCTGATCAAAATTCAGAGGCTTGGCCACCGACTTGTACTTATGATGGTCGCCGTGTGCCAGGGGGTCACGTAATCGCCTTTTTGCGGACCTTCTGACAAGCAGAGTCCATGGGGGAAGCCAGATTCATTCAACGACTAGCAGCCACGGTGATTCGCTTAGCAACGGTGGCAAGAAAGGCCGTAAAGTGGGGCAAGGTTCACTTCACACACCTCCGTCTTGCTTAGCGACGTCAATTTGGGGCTGAGTTGCGGTCGTAAGCCGAGGACTCCCTGTATTCCGTTGGAGGGAAGGCTTGTGCCGTCTCCAGCGTTGTCGCTCTTTCTGCAAGAGGCGAAGAGAAACAGTGGCTGTCCCGGTTGACCTGCTCTTCAGATTGTGGAAACATCTCGGCTGACATTTTTTTGGGGGGGGGTTTCCTCCTTTCGGCCCACCTGCCGCGGCCAGAAGACATTTAGGGTAGGATTTCCTGGCCTCTTTTGGGTCAATGTGAGGTTTGGCAGGAGGTGGCCACCTCGTTCTCTTACGGGTTGCAAGCTTCGGAAAGGGGCCGGGGCGTCCCGTATCGCCCCCGCCTCCCATTCAAAGCTATTTAAAGGCCTTGGCGGCCCTTTGTGGCTTTTGTGACAATGGACTGCCGTGCGATTGTATAAGAGGTTGTGGCTTTATTGTTCCTTTGCCCGCCGATGTTGACCATTTGGTTCTGAAGAGAACAAAATACAATGGAGGCCGCGTGAAAGGCGGTCAGGGGAGGACTTGATGGGTTTGAGGAGGGGATCCGAACTTCATTTCTTCTCGGAGATCAGAAAACTTCCCAAGGAGAGGAGAGGATAACGGAGGGGAAGAGAAGATAGGATAACTGAGAGGGTGGATAGCATAGGATAACAGAGAAGAAGGGGAGGAGAGGAGAGGATAGGACAGGGGTAGGCAACCTTGGCTCTTTTATGACTGGTGGACTTCAACTCCCAGAATTCCTGAGCCAGCATGGCTCAGCTTGGAAACCTCTCCCTTTCCCCTCAGCATGGCTGGCTCAGGAATTCTGGGAGTTGAAGTCCACGAGTCATAAAGCGGCCTAGCCCTAGCCCAGGAGTAGGCAACCTGGCTCTTTTATGACTGGTGGACTTCAACTCCCAGAATTCCTGAGCCAGCATGGCTAAGCATGGAAACCTCTCCCTTTCCCCTCAGCATGGCTGGCTCAGGAATTCTGGGAGTTGAAATCCACGAGTCATAAAACGGCCTAGCCCTAGGCCAGGAGTAGGCAACCTTGGCTCTTTTATGACTGGTGGATTTCAACTCCCACAATTCCTGAGCCAGCATGGCTAAGCATGGAAACCTCTCCCTTTCCCCTCAGCGTGGCTGGCTCAGGAATTCTGGGAGTTGAAGTCCACCAGTCATAAAAGAGCCAAGGTTGCCTACCCCTGGGATAAGATAACAGAGGGGAAGGGAGGATAGGATAATGGAGGGAGGGGAAGGGAGGGTAGGGTAGGGGAAAGGAGGCTAAGCCAGAATATCAGCAAATAGCCCCAGCCTGCAAAGACGAAGTGAGGAAAGAAAGCTAAGGCTCAAAATGAACTAAGGCTTGCGACCAAAGTCAAAAATGACAAAACAAAAAAAGCTTCTTTCAACATGTTAAAAAAAAGTGAAGGAAATGATTGATCCATCAGTGGGTGAAAGTGGCAAGAAGGTGACAAGCAACAGGGAGAAAGCCGAACTATTTTTTGCATCTGTCTTTACACAAAGGGAAAAAAACAGACCAGCCTATCAAAAATAGTGCCATAAAAACAGAATAGAAAGACAAGTTAAGATAGGCAAGAAAATGGTAAGTGAACACCTGTCCAGCCTAGCCGAGTTCAAATCACCAGGACCAGATGGATAGGATGAGTTGGGATAGGATAGGATAGGATAGGATAGGATAGGATAGGATAGGATAGGATAGGATAGGATAGGATAGGATAACAGAGGAGAAGGGGGGATAGGATAGGAAAACATAATTCTCCAGCCAGCTTCCCACGAACAAACCCAATTGGAGGAAACGGGATTGCTTAACGATAACATGATTCATGTTAAGGACAGTGGTTTGCTTAACATCCGCCTTAGCCCCGGAGATTCTGCTCCCAGTTCAAGGATTATTATTAATTTTTTAAATTTTATTTTAATTCCATTTATATCCCGCCCTTCTCCGAAGACTCAGGGCGGCTTACAAGCTTAGCAGTAGCCTTCATTCTATGTATATGCCTGCTTGTTAGGGCTTTCACACATACACCCAAGCGGCATTATTACAAAGTCAGCTTAATTGCCTCCAACAATCTGGGTCCTCATTTTACCTACCTCAGAAGGATGGAAGGCTGAGTCAACCTTGAGCCTGGTGGGACTTGAACCTGCACTAATTGCAGGCAGCTGGTGTTACTTAAGGAGGCATTAGCCCACTGCTCCACCAAGGATTGAAAACCAAGGAAAAGAGACAGTGTCCCCCTCCCTCCCCCCCCCCCCGGTCTTCTTTCTTTTCCACCAAGCTGTGGAAAAGCTTGGGACGTTGGTTGAGGTTTTTTCCTGCAGGGGTGACATGCAATTCAGATGCAATGTGGAGCAAAGGTGCGGATTTGCTTCCCAGGCACCCCGCAGGTTCTCAAAATGAGATATACTGTATATATATATATTTTGCCCAGAGGAGGGAAAGCCCTCTTCTTTGAACCTTGAGGTTCCATCCATGCAGAATGGGAGCATCAGGACCTGCTGGGAATTTGGACTCTGATCTGTGTTTCTTTTTTAATGTCCTGCCGTTTCTGTCTGGTTTCCTGTGCTGCACAAGCTGCCTTCCCCCCCCTCTTTCTCCCTCCCTCTCCCTCTCTCTCCCCCTCTCCTTTCTCTCCCCCTCCCTTTCCCCTCTCCTATCTCCCCCCTCCCCCCTCTCTCTCTTCCTCTCCCTCCCTTTCCCTCTCCTCTCTCCCTCTCTCCCTCTCTCTCTCTCTCTTCCTCTCCCTCCCTCTCCCTCTCTCTCCTCTCTCCCTCTCCTCTCCCTCCCTCCCTCCCTCTCCTCTCTCCCCCCCCCTCTCTCTTCCTCCCTCTCCCTCCCTTTCCCTCTCCTCTCTCCCCCTCTCCTCTCTCCCCCTCTCCCTCTCTCTCTCCCTCTCCCTCTCCTCTCCCCTCTCTCTTTCTCCCTCTCCCCTCCCTCCCTCTCCTCTCTCCCCCTCTCCCTCTCTCTCTTCCTCCCTCTCCCTCCCTCTCTCTCTCCCTCTCCCTCTCCTCTCCCCTCTCTCTTTCTCCCTCCCCCTCCCTCCCTCTCCTCTCTCCCCCTCTCCCTCTCCTCTCTCCCTCTCCTCTCTCCCCTTCTCCCTCTTCTCTCTCTCTCTCCCTCCTCTCCCTCCCCCTCTCTCCATCCTCTCTCTCCCTCTCCTCCCTCTCTTTCTCTCTCCCTCTCCTTCCCTCCCCCTCTCCCCTCTCCTCCCTCTCCCTCCTTCTCTCTCTCCTCCCCCCTCAAAACACTTGTGCGCATTTTTTTCCAGGCTTGGCCGGAAATCTGCTCTTAAGGAAAAGCCGGAACGGAGCAGAAAACATTTGGTGTGTTTGTCCTATCTTATAAAATGGGTGAGAAGTTGGCCGGCATTTTTGGTGTTTCCTTGTTGCATCAGCTCCGCTCTCCATGGGAGGGTCCACTTGGACCCTGCTCAAGGAGGAGAAGGGGTGGGTGCTTCCTTCCCCCCCCTTTGCCTCCCCCCCCCTGCAGTTCCAGCTCCTGGGAAGAATTCCGACAGGATAAAACCCAGCCGTGTGAGCAACACAAAACACCTGCCACATTTGAGTTGTCTCACCAAGGTGCGAAGGAATTGCGGGCCTCAACAACTTCAAAGCTTGGCAAAGAGGCTGTTAGATATGGGGTGTGTGTATCTCTGAGACCCCCAGCTCTTTTTAGTGTGTGTGGGGGGCTAGCCCTGTTTGAAATGAGGGGGGATTAACTGAGGAGGAGGGGAAGAGGAAGTTGGATATGTTGAAGATGAGATCACCTTTATTGTCTTTTTTTTTTTTACTTGCGGACACAACGACACACGTGAAAAATGAAATTTAGTCGAGCATCTTTGCGATGCCCTGAACAGCTGCAGTGGTCATACAATTGGGCACAATCTGCTCAACAGCCTTGCCTTACTTAGCGACGGAAATTCTGTTTATGGTTAATAAGTTGAAGACTACACTTTTGCTCCTTTGTCCATTATATATATATATATATATATATATATATATATATATATATATATATATATATATATATATATATATATATATGTGTGTGTGTGTGTGTGTGTGTGTGTGTGTGTGTGTGTAGATCTAGAGTCTCGGGTTTCTTCCCGCGTTCCTTTCATCTTCAGAAAGTTGTGGCGACGGATGGGATTTCGTCGAAACGTCGCCACAACTTTCTGAAAATGAAAGGAACGCGGGAAGAAACCCGAGACTCTAGATCTACACATACAGACACCCGCGAGAATCTACGAAAACATATATATATATATATGTATGTATGTTTGTATGTGTGTGTGTGTGTATATATATATATATATATATATATATATATATATATATATATATATATGTGTGTGTGTGTGTGTGTGTGTGTGTGTGTGTGTGCAGATGAACGCTTTGAAAACTCTAATCCATGCATCTTAAAAGTTTGCCAACATTTTGTATCCCACTTTCATGTTTTGTAAACGAGTCAAGGTGAGGAAGATAATCTGACACCTTTCCCTGTGAAGCAGGTTAGGAGAATGTCTGGCCCAAGGTCACCCAGCTGGCTTTCAGGCCTAAGGTGGGACTAGAACTCACCGTCTCCTGGTGATTGGCCCAAAGTCACCCAACTGGCTTTCATGCATAAGGCGGGACTAGAGCTCACCACCTCCTGGTGATTGGCCCAAAGTCACCCAGTCGGCTTTCATGCGTAAGGCGGGACTAGAGCTCACCGCCTATTGGTGATTGGCCCAAAGTCCCCCAGCTGGCTTTCAGGCCTAAGGCGGAACTATAACTCACATCTCCTGGTGATTGGCCCAAAGTCCCCCAGCTGGCTTTCAGGCCTAAGGCGGGGAACTAGAACTCACCATCTCCTGGTGATTGGCCCAAAGTCACCTAGCAGCATTTCATGCCTAAGGCGGGACTAGAACTCTCCTTCTCCGGCTTTCTAGCCTGGTGCCTTAAGTGCCACACCAACCCACCTTTCCCAGCCTCTCCCCCTTTTCGGACGAGCTCTCTTGCTACTTCTTTCCTCCGGCTTTGCAGTTCTCTTCCCTGCTATTAATAGATCCTTGTCCCCGATGGAGGGTGGGAAATCCTTGGGGACGGGTGGAGGCTGCAACCACAGGAAGTCCCTGGCGGCCGAGCAGGAAGTCCTCCCCCCTTGGCGTTCCCGTTCCACTTGTCCCGAAATAGCCAAAGGTGTATTATATGTAAATAGTTATTAGTATAAAGTTAAGCAATGTTGGTTATGAGGTAAAGCTCTTTTGACAGCCGAACACGCAGGAGTTTTGACAGCTGTCAAAACTCCCCAGCAAGGCGCAGGGGGCTGGACTAGAAGACCTCCAAGGTCCCTTCCAAGTCTTGTTATCCCGTTAATTCTCTTAACGGGGCTGGTCTGGGCTGCATGTGGGAAAGCCGTGACCTCTTTCTAACTCAGTTCTCTCTCTCGGGGGTGGGGTGTTCTTCCTAGGAGTTGCTGCTGATTCTTCACCCACTCCTCCTCCTCCTCCTCCTCCTCTTCTTCCACCCAGCGTGACTGTCCCTTCTGTCACCGCCGATTCTGCTTCTCACAAAACATTGGACAAAGTGACCACCTCAAGTCTCACTTCCGCACTCAAGACGCCAACTAGCAAGCCTTCAGCCCCGCCAACCTCTCCCACGTCTCCAGTGGTGGCGGAGCCCCCCAAGATACCGTCGACGGGGACCTCTTTGAACGCCACCACCCCTTCTTTGCCCACGAAGCGTGGAGACACTACCACCCCCGTCGCCGTCATCGTTCCAAGCGCCACGGCCTCGCGGGCACCTACGTTGGCTCCGGAGTTGACGGCCACCAACAGCACCTCTTCGCGGGGGACAGCTGCGAAAGGTCCCACCTCCACCAGCGGACCCTCCACGTTGACCTTTTCTCCCCCCTTGCCTTCCTCCGCAAAGCCGGTCGGGTCCACAGGTAGGTTGCCAGTCTCCTGGATTATAATTCCCTTAATCCAGAAGTCTCGAGTTTGGGCAATTTGGACGATTGGTGGATTTCAGCTCCCAGCATTCAGCCAGCCAGCCAAGGCAACTTTTAAAAGACTTGTGGACTTCAGCGTCCAGAATTCCCCAGCCATGGCAAACTTTATGATTTGTGGACTTCCCAGAATTCCCCGTGCTGGCTGGGGAATTCTGGGAGTTGAAGTCCACTAGTCTTAAAAGTTGCCAGGTTTTGAGACCCCTGCCCTAATTTCTAGCTGGGTAGTGGTGGTGGTCGGGGGTGGGGGGGAATGAGGGAATTGAACCCTGGGGGGGATTGGCTTAAAGGTAAAATCTCCTTCCTATGAAAGTCCACTCTTGGCGACTTCCCACCCATATCAATTTGGGGAAAGTGAAACCAAAAGGATATTTTGCTTTTACCTCTTTCCTTCCTGGTGGTCTCCCATCCACGAACGAACTAGATCTGGCATGTTTGGCTGTTCAGACGGAGCCACAGTCAGCTGGGAGTTGCTTTGCACTCAAGAAATACTTTAAGCAGGGATTATCTTAAGAATTGGACAATTAATTTGCCCCATGGGGCCCCTTGAGAAACGGACTGTTTTGTGTGCGTGTGTATGTGGCGGGGGGGGCCCCGAATCGATACTGCTATGAAGGTGTGTAGGCAGGCATACATGCATACATGTACAACGTCTTACAACCGTTTAGTGACTGTTCAAATTTGCAACAATAAATGAAAAAAAAATGACTTAACGACCGTGTTTCACACGTACGACCCTTGCAGCATCCCCAGGGTCCCCACGATCAAAATTCAGACGCTGGGCAACTGACTCATACGTACGACAGTTACATTGTCCCAGGGTTCATATGATCCCCTTTTGCGACCTTCTGACAAGCAAGGCCAATTTGGGGAGGCTGGATTCACTTCCCAACCGTGTTACTTACTAACTTAACAAATGCAGTGATTCGCTTAACGACCGTTGCACGAAAGGTTGCTAAAACTGGGGCCACATTCACTTCACCGCTATCTAATTGAGCAACATAAATTTGGGGCTCAGTTGTGGTTGTGAATTGAGGAAATAACAACAACAACAACAACAATAATAATAAAATGATGATGATGATGATGATGATGGAAGGGACCTTGGAGGTCATCTAGTCTAACCCCCTGCTGTCCAGTCTCTTCTTAAAAACTTCCAGCGTTGGAGCATTCACAGCTTCTGGAGGCAGGTTCTTAATAATAATACCAGGAAAGGGACCTTGGAGGTCATCTAGTCCAACCCTCTCCTCAGGCAGGAAACTTTAAACCATTTCAGACAAGTGGCTGTCCAGTCTCTTCTTAAAAACTTCCAGCGTTGGAGCATTCACAGCTTCTGGAGGCAGGTTCTTAATAATAATACCAGGAAAGGGACCTTGGAGGTCATCTAGTCCAACCCTCTCCTCAGGCAGGAAACTTTAAACCATTTCAGACAAGTGGCTGTCCAGTCTCTTCTTAAAAACTTCCAGTGTTGGAGCATTCACTGCTTCCAGAGGCAGGTAGTTTCACTGGTTAATTGTTCTCACTGTCAGGAAGTTTCTCCTTAGTTCTAGGTTGCTTCTCTCCTCGATGAGTTTCCATCCGTTGCTTCTTGTCCTGCCTTCGGGTGCTTTGGAGAATAGCTTGACTGCCTCTTTTTTGGGGCAGCCCCTGAGATATTGGAACGCTGCTATCATGTCCCCCCTCGTCCTTCTCTTCATTAAAAGACTTACCTATCCTTCCCCCCCCCCCCCTTCCTTTCCCTTTTCTTTCAACAGCAAAAAGTCCGGGGGCTCCGTTCATTCCGACGAAAACATCCGCTGCGCCTGGAGTTGTCAGCCATCCTACCACCTTAGCAACTGCTACCCCTGGGAAAAGCGGAACTACAAGCAAAGATAAAGAAGCATCGGCGTTGCCCACCTCACCAAACACCTTGCTGGCAAACACCACGCCGAGGAGTGCAGGGGCCCCCAGGAGCTCCACTCTTCCGTTCTCAACTAGCCGATCTTTACCTTACCCAGAACGGAAGACGACGCCTTCGACTTTGTCCGAGGGTACCACGATTCCTCAGGAGCCTGATGTCCCGTCTCCGTCCAGCAGGGGGAACCTGACTTCGCTGGGAGGCCAGGCTAAGGTAAACAGATGGACGGGGTACCACCTGGTGAGACTTTAAAAAAAACACACACACACAGGTGCGTGCCGACACAGGCACGGCGATGTTGGTCTGTTGCTAACTTGAGCCCGTTTGGGGTAGCGGTGAAAAGGCTTCAGGCTACAAAACCAGGTTTGTTCGGTGGGGTTTGCATCGCTTTTGATATTGCCCAATAGAATACAGGACTGATCATTCCTCTGCCTTTTTTTCTTTCTTTCTTTCTTCCAGATGGTTTGTGAGAATAAGATGCCCCCGAAGGAGAAGGTGATCATTCTCACGCTAAACGAATCACGGCCTTGCGTAAGTAATCTCCGCAAAGCATTTGAGTTACAGGTGACCCTCGGCTTACGGCTGCCTTTGAGCCCAATAGGTCTGTTGTTAAGTGAGACGTTTGTTAAGCGGGTCTTGCCCCCGTTTCACGGCCTTTTGTTGCCACAGCTGTTAAGCGAATCACGGCAGATGTTAGCTTCATAACCCAGCTGTTAAGTAAATCTGGCTTCCTCGTTGACTTTGCTGGTCAGAAGGTCGCAAAAGGCAATCACCTGATACTAGACATTGGGTATGTCTAGTTCAGGGGTAGGCAACCCTGGCCCCCTCATGACTCGTGGACTTCAACTCCCAGAATTCCTCAGCCAGCAAGGCTCAGCTTGGAAACCTCTCCCTTTCCCCTCAGCATGGCTGGCTCAGGAATTCTGGGACTTGAGGTCCATGAGTCATAAAGCATCCTAGGCCAGGAGTAGGCAACCTTGGCTCTTTTATGACTCGTGGACTTCAACTCCCAGAATTCCTGAGCCAGCATGGGGGAACTATGGCCCCTTCCTGACTCGTGGACTTCAACTCCCAGAATTCCTGAGCCAGCATGGGGAAACTATGGCCCCTTCATGACTCTGGGACTTCAACTTGGAAACCTCTCCCTTTCCCCTCAGCATGGCTGGCTCAGGAATTCTGGGAGTTGAAGTCCGCAGGTCATAAAAGAGCCAAGGTTGCCTACCCCTGGCCTAGTTTAATGAAAAGAAGGACGAGGGGGGACATGAAAGCAGTGTTCCAATATTTGAGGGGCTGCCACAAAGAAGAGGCAGGTTAACTTATTCTCCAAAGCACCTGAAGGCAGGACAAGAAACAAAGGATGGAAACTAATCAAAGGGAAAAGCAACCAGGAATTAAGGAGAAGCTTCCTAATAGCAAGGACAATTAACCAGTGGAACAACCTCCCTCCAGATGTTGTGAATGCCCCAACACTGGAGGTTTTGAAGAAGAGACTGGACAGCTATTTGTCTGAAATGGTAGAAGGTTTCCTGCCTGAGCAGCGGGTTGGGCTAGAAGATCTTCAAGGTCCCCTCCGATTCTGCTATTCTGTGAGTTCCTTTTCATTTTCTGCCATTTCTTCCTGTTGATCAGCGGAAATCCAATAAGATCAGCAATAATAACATAACTGTTGCAAGCTGTATTTGAATCCATCCTATTATACTTATACCCCCATTTCCATTTAAACATTTGTTGTTGTTAGTTGCGAAGTCGTGTCCGACCCATCGCGACCCCATGGACCAAGTTCCTCCAGGCCTTCCTGTCCTCCACCATCTTCTGGAGTCCATTTAAGCTCACGCCTACTGCTTCAGTGACTCCATCCAGCCACCTCCTTCTCTGTCGTCCCCTTCTTCTCTTGCCCTCAACCTTTCCCAGCATGAGGCTCTTCTCCAGTGAGTCCTTCCTTCTCATTAGGTGGCCAAAGGATTTGAGTTTCCACTTCAGGATCTGGCCTTCTAAAGAGCAGTCAGGGTTGATCTCCTCTAGGACTGACCAGTTTGATCGCCTTGCAATCCAAGGAGCCTTTCTCTTTCTCCCTATGATCCTTAAATTCCTTTTAAAAATTCCCTCTCGTTTCTCATACTCTCTTTGTCTCTTCTCGCAAAATTCAATCAATCCATCAATCAGAACAGAGCTGAAAGGGACCTTGGAGGTCTTCTAGTCCAGCCCCCTGCTCAGGCAGGAGGCCCTATATCTCTGTGTCTTTGTCAAGAACCTTTCATAAGTCCAGTGTGGCCACTTCAGCGTATCTCTCTTTTGTAATTCCAGCGTTAAAAATAAACTGCCCACATCGTTTTTCTGGTTTACTATCTGCATGTCTTTTTTAATTGTTAAATCCTCGTCCGGTGCCATTTGTAAAGTCATTATTCCCATCCCCTTCTTGTAAGTCATTTTTGAAACTGCCCGCCAGTCAATTTCGATTTTATCCAGTTTTATTTCTGTTCAGCACCGCTGTCTTGATTCTTCTTCAAATAGCATTAAAACTTCCTCTCTTTTAAGGTAGCTATCTGGCGCCCTCTGGTGTCCACCTTCAAAGTCGTCTTGCTATCCGTGGTTTCCGAATATAAACATAACACATTTTCCCACGAGAAAGGATCCTTTCAATTAACTTCAAAGTCTTACATCAAATCCATCTGGGCCCCTAATCCGTTTAAGGCCAGTGTTAATCTTCCTTTTACTGTATATCCCATTGTTGTTACAAATCTTTAAACTTGTAGTTAAACTTCTTTTTTTTTTAAAAAAAAAAAGGGGTGGGTGGGTGGGAATTAAAGAAGACCTATCCGGTGATTTGAATAAAACTTGCCAGTTTGAAGGTTTTGAATCTTTAAAAAACAGGGAGGAAAAAAAATAATAATTTTAAGGTGATTAGGAGATGAGCCTGGGTCGAACTTAGAGGCTCGACCTAAGGCGACATTAGTAGCTGTAAGCACAATAAAGCACATCTTCCTTCCCCTGTCCTGACCACTTTCTACAGAGGGACGATCGAGAGCATCCTGTCATACGGCATCACCGTCTGGTTTGGAAGCATCCCTGCTTAAGACAGGAAGGTGGTGCAGAGAGTGGTAAGGACAGCCGAAAAGATCATTGGCAGTCCCCTCCCTTCCATCCAGGACATGGCATATAAGCGATGCTTGAGCAAGGTCTGCAGGATTGTTTGGGATGCTATACATCTTCCTCACAACCTGTTTTCCTTGTTACCTTCTGGGAGGAGGGGGTTCTGTGGAATCCAAAGCAGAACATCCAGATTCAGCCACAGGCGCTTATTTTCTGGTCCGGGCTTATATTTGGGGAAATACGGTACTAAATGCATCCATCTGGCTGATGATCCTAACTGGGGGCTTATTATGAGCATCCTGAATAATCACGCTAGGGATTTATTTATTTATTTATTTATTTATTTATTTATTATTTATTTATTTATTTATTTATTTATTTATTTATTATTTAGATTTATATACTGCCCTTTCCTGAAGGACTCAGGGCAGTTTACAGGATATTTAAAAGAAAATCAATACAAAAGCTAAAAACAATTTAAAAAGATTACATCATTCCCTGAGAAAAAATAAAAATCCCAGTTAAAGTTAAAAAATTCTCAGCCTGGGCCAGAGAGCTCGAAGAGCCAGGTCTTCAGGTCCCGGCGGAATGAACGGAGGTCAGGGGGAGTCCTAAGCTCCACAGGCAGCTGGTTCCACAAGGCAGGCGCACCCACTGAGAAGGCCCTCCCCCTGGTTGGGTCTTATTTTCGGGAAAACACAGTATATATGTATGTAGCATGTGTATATCTGTGGGTTATGTACGTGTTTGGGTGGATAGTCTCTGGTAGTAATAAAGTTGGAAGGGACCTTGGAGGTCATCTAGTCCAACCCTGCAGGAAACCCCATACCATTTCAGACCAATGGCTGTCCAGTCTCTTCTTAAAAACTTCCAGTGTTGGAGCGTTCATAGCTTCTGGAGGCAGGTGGTTCCACTGGTTAATTGTTCTCACTGTCATGAAATGTGTGTGTATATATATATATGTATATATATGTGTATATATATATATATATATATATATATATATATATATATATATATATATATATTATGTAGATCTAGAGTCTCGGGTTTCTTCCCGCGTTCCTTTCATCTTCAGAAAGTTGTGGCGACGTTTCGACGAAATCCCATCCGTCATCATCAGGCCGGAGTGTTCCTCCTGCTGCTTCCAGGAGCAATGCGTGGTCTGGCTGTTCCTTTCCTTCCAACTGCCGGTGGGGCTGTGTTCTGACTGGGTGGAGGCGTGGCTGCTTTCTGATTGGGTGGGGGTGTCCTCCGATTGGGTGGAGGCGTGGTTGTCTTCTGATTGAGTGGAGGCGTGGCTGTCTTCTGATTGGGTGGATGCGTGGTTGTCTTCTGATTGGTTGGAGGCGTGGCTGTCTTCTGATTGGGTGGGGTGTGTTCTGAATGGGTGGGGTTTTTTGTTGTGTTGTAATATCCTGAGTGTTGTGATTTGGTGTCCTGAGGAGTGGGCTGTGTAGTGGCCTCCAGAGCTTTGGTTTGGCTCCGAGTTCGAGGACCTGCTATGTATCTCTGGTATGGGTCAGTCAGGTTCGTGTGTGCGTTCTTCTGCTTGGGTGATGGCACTTTTGCTTGACTTGTTCTGTCTTCTGTGTGGGGGAGTTTTTGTTCTGGGTGTGGATGAGTCTTGCTGGGGCTGGTGGCATTTGGGGTTGTTTGTTGGTTTTTTAAATCCTTGTTTGCTGAAATTCGTTTCTCTATCAATGCTGGTTTCCAAATGTCATGTAGGCGGGAGGTGTCGTCTCGCTTGTTCATACTGTCTGGGTGTTTTTCTATTTCAATGGCTTCTCTGATTATTCTGCTATTGAGATGTTCTATTTTGGCGATTGTTTTTGTACCTTCAAAATTGATGTTGTGTCCCGTAGTGTTTATGTGTTGTACTAGTGAAGATGTGTGATCTTTCTTCTGTACTGAGTTCTTATGTTCTTCTACACGTACCTCTATTCTTCTGTTAGTCTGTCCGATGTATGTTGCTGGACAGGAGGCGCATGGGATTTGGTATATGCCCTGGTTTTCCAGTTCTATTTTGTCTTTGGGATTTCTCAGGATGGTTGATATCTTTCTGTCAGTGTTAAATGCGGTTTTGATGTTATGTTTGCGTAGTACTTTACTGATTTTGTCGGTTGTTCCTTTTATGTAGGGCAAGATGGCTCGTCCGTTGTTCTGTTCTTCTTCTTGGATGTTTTTCTGTTTCGGAGTCCCCTGCTGAATCATATTGGTGATTTTGTTTTTTTGGAACTTGTTTGCTGTCAATATGTCTGTCAGGGTGTGTAGTTCTGTTTGTATATGTGTTTTATCTGCAAGGCGTCTGGTTCTTGTTATTAGTGTTTTGGCTACTGAATTTATTTGTGCTGGGTGATGATGTGATTGCGCATTGAGGTAACGGTTGGTGTGCGTTTTCTTTCGGTAGACTGTGTGTCCTAGGGTGCCGTTTTGTTTTTTGTATATAAGTACATCCAGGAAAGGTAACTGGTTGTTTGTTTCAATCTCCATGGTGAATTTTATTTTGGGATGTAGGCTGTTCAGGTGTGTTAGGAAGTTTTCTAGCTCCTTTCTTCCGTGGGGCCAGATCACGAAGGTGTCATCCACATATCTGAGCCACAGTTTTGGTTTGTTTGTAGTCTTTTCCAGAGCGTTAGTTTCAAATTCTTCCATGAAAAGGTTGGCGATAACTGGTGATAGAGGGGATCCCATTGGTGCGCCTTCTATTTGTTTGTATCTCTGGCCTCTGTGTATGAAGTATGTGTTTGATAAGCAGTGTTCTGCTAGTTCTATAATATGGTTTGGTGGTTGGTATTTGCTTCTTATTGTTGATAGAGCTTCTTGGACTGGCACCTGGGTGAATAGTGATACCACATCGAAGCTGACTAGCAAGTCTTTTTGGTCTATCTGTAGATTTTTCACTAATTCTATAAAGTGGTATGAGTTTTGGACATATGAAGCTGCCATTTCTGCTTGAGGTTGTAGTTGTTTTGCTAGGTATTTAGCTAAGTTTTGTAGTGGTGAGCCTATAGAACTTACTATGGGTCTTAGTGGGATTCCATCTTTGTGTATTTTGGGGAGGCCATATAGTTTTGGGCATCTGGATGACTTCTCCCTGGGAATGATTGTTTGTTGGATTTCTTGACTTATAGAAGTTGATTTTATCTTTTTCTTGGTGGTCTTTTCTAGATAGGTTGTGGGATCTGTATATATAGGTTTGTATGTAGTTTCTTTGAGTAAGTTGGACAGTTTCTCTTCATAGTCTGATGTGTCCATTACCACTGTAGCATTGCCTTTATCTGCTGGTAGTATGATTATGCTGTTGTCTTTTCTTAGGTTTTGCAATGCTACTTGTTCTTCTTTTGTTAGGTTGCTTTTGGGTGGTTTGCTTGTGCATAGGATGTGGGTGACTTCATGTCTGACTTGGTCTGCTTCATCTGCATTGAGTTTAGTTAAGCTGGTTTCAACTCCACATATGATGGTTTCTGTGGGAATTTTCTTTGGTGCAACAGCGAAGTTGAAACCTTTTGCTAGGACGTTTGTTTCTGCTGTTGTTAGTCTTCTGTGGGAGATGTTGTGCACTACTTGTTGTAGATGTTGTTGTGATGTGGTTGTTTGGTTGTTGTAGTTCTCTAATTGTTTGAGTTTCTTTGAATGTCTGTTGTTTTTATAGATGGTCTCTGTTTCTGCTCTCCAAACCGCCAGTTGTTTCACTTTGTCCCATAGTATCGGGTGAATAATGTTGCTGAGTTTGAGATGTAATGTTAGTAGGTCCTTGTTTGTTTGGTCTAATTGAAATCTTTTATTGTGGAGTTCATTTCTTAGTAATGCCATTTCTGTTCTTCTTAGAATGCGTTTGGTTGAAGTGGTATTGATGTGGAATTTCAATTTGAAACAATTTGGTCTTATATTTTGGTCTCGACATTGGCATAGGAAAGGTATGTCACTTAGTATTCTTGCTCTTCGTACTTCTGACTTTTCGTAAGTCCTGGTTAGTTGGTAGATGTCCTCCCCGTAGAGGTATGATATTTGTTTTCGTAGATTCTCGCGGGTGTCTGTATGTGTAGATCTAGAGTCTCGGGTTTCTTCCCGCGTTCCTTTCATCTTCAGAAAGTTGTGGCGACGTTTCGACGAAATCCCATCCGTCATCATCAGGCCGGAGTGTTCCTCCTGCTGCTTCCAGGAGCAATGCGTGGTCTGGCTGTTCCTTTCCTTCCAACTGCCGGTGGGGCTGTGTTCTGACAAAAAACAAAACGGCACCCTAGGACACACAGTCTACCGAAAGAAAACGCACACCAACCGTTACCTCAATGCGCAATCACATCATCACCCAGCACAAATAAATTCAGTAGCCAAAACACTAATAACAAGAACCAGACGCCTTGCAGATAAAACACATATACAAACAGAACTACACACCCTGACAGACATATTGACAGCAAACAAGTTCCAAAAAAACAAAATCACCAATATGATTCAGCAGGGGACTCCGAAACAGAAAAACATCCAAGAAGAAGAACAGAACAACGGACGAGCCATCTTGCCCTACATAAAAGGAACAACCGACAAAATCAGTAAAGTACTACGCAAACATAACATCAAAACCGCATTTAACACTGACAGAAAGATATCAACCATCCTGAGAAATCCCAAAGACAAAATAGAACTGGAAAACCAGGGCATATACCAAATCCCATGCGCCTCCTGTCCAGCAACATACATCGGACAGACTAACAGAAGAATAGAGGTACGTGTAGAAGAACATAAGAACTCAGTACAGAAGAAAGATCACACATCTTCACTAGTACAACACATAAACACTACGGGACACAACATCAATTTTGAAGGTACAAAAACAATCGCCAAAATAGAACATCTCAATAGCAGAATAATCAGAGAAGCCATTGAAATAGAAAAACACCCAGACAGTATGAACAAGCGAGACGACACCTCCCGCCTACATGACATTTGGAAACCAGCATTGATAGAGAAACGAATTTCAGCAAACAAGGATTTAAAAAACCAACAAACAACCCCAAATGCCACCAGCCCCAGCAAGACTCATCCACACCCAGAACAAAAACTCCCCCACACAGAAGACAGAACAAGTCAAGCAAAAGTGCCATCACCCAAGCAGAAGAACGCACACACGAACCTGACTGACCCATACCAGAGATACATAGCAGGTCCTCGAACTCGGAGCCAAACCAAAGCTCTGGAGGCCACTACACAGCCCACTCCTCAGGACACCAAATCACAACACTCAGGATATTACAACACAACAAAAAACCCCACCCATTCAGAACACACCCCACCCAATCAGAAGACAGCCACGCCTCCAACCAATCAGAAGACAACCACGCATCCACCCAATCAGAAGACAGCCACGCCTCCACTCAATCAGAAGACAACCATGCCTCCACCCAATCGGAGGACACCCCCACCCAATCAGAAAGCAGCCACGCCTCCACCCAGTCAGAACACAGCCCCACCGGCAGTTGGAAGGAAAGGAACAGCCAGACCACGCATTGCTCCTGGAAGCAGCAGGAGGAACACTCCGGCCTGATGATGACGGATGGGATTTCGTCGAAACGTCGCCACAACTTTCTGAAGATGAAAGGAACGCGGGAAGAAACCCGAGACTC
>NC_139515.1:85777633-85869438 GCF_947247035.1 Vipera ursinii | reverse complement strand
CCTTCCCTCCCTCCTCATCCCCACCTTCCTTCCTTCCTCCCTCCCTCCCTCCCTAACCTTCCTTCCTTCCATCCCTCCTCTCATTCCCAACTTCCTTCCTTCCTTCCTCCCTTCCTCTCCCTCCCTCTCTCCCCATCTCTAAATGGCTGGAACATCTGGGAAATGGATGGATTTTGGACGGTGCCAAGTTGGGGAAGGCTCTTTCACCAGTTCATCTCCTCTTTTTCTGGGCCCAACTCTGAAGATGTTCATTCGTCCAAGGCGTGCGTTGGGAAGAGGAAGAGGAAGACCTGCCATCTTCTGTCAAACCCCCAGACAAAAGGGGGCTACTGCAACTGAAACCCCTCACTTTTGTTCCTCCTGGTTGTAAGAAAGACCCGTCCTAACACACACACACGCACACGCACACACACACACACACACACCCCTGCACAAACAAGGGGAATGTTCAGGGCTGTTTATTTACTTGCCCAGACAGACAAGGACGGTTGGGGCTAGAATGCTATTCATTCACCATTGCTAAATGAGTCATTTGCCTACAAAGGATGCTATTCAGCGTAACAGGTGGTCTTGTTTCTCCCCCCCCACACACACACTTTCTTTCTTTCTTTCTTTTTTAAGGTGGCTAAATATGTCTAAATATGTTTGGCCAGAGGATCCTGGCTGGGTTGTTAAGTCACAAGATAGTCTGTTTTCCTCAAGAAATGAGCTCATCGCAGGTGGCCACAATGGAAGCAAACAAGCATTGAGCTTTAGAGGTTACGTAGCTGCAGCCTCTTCATTCAGAAAAAACTATGTTACCCCAAATTAGGAGCATTCAGATGACTGGACTGGACTGGATTGGGCCAGACTGGACTAGACTAGACTAGGGTTAGGGATAGGATAGGACAGGACAGGACAGAATAGGATAGGATAGGATAAAAAATATGGAATGGAATGGAATAATTGGAATGGAATGGAATGGAATAGGATAGAATAGGACAGGAATAAAATGGAATGGAATAATTAGGATAGGATAGGATAGGATAGGATAGGATAGGATAGGATAGGATAGGATAGGATAGGATAGGATAGGATAGGGTAGGGTAGGGTAGGGTAGGGTAGGGTAGGGTAGGGTAGGGTAGGGTAGGGTAGGATAGGATAGGGTAGGATAGGATAGGATAGGATAGGACAGGACAGGATAAAAAATATGGAATGGAATAGAATAATTGGAATGGAATGGAATGGAATAGAATAGGACAGGAATAAAATGGAATGGAATAATTAGGATAGGATAGGATAGGATAGGATAGGATAGGATAGGATAGGATAGGATAGGATAGGATAGGATAGGATAGGATAGGATAGGATAGGATAGGATAGGACAGGACAGGACAGGACAGGACAGAATAGAATATGGAATAAAATATAGAATGGGGGATAGAACAGAACAGAATAGCAGAGTTGGAAGGCACCTCGGAGGTCTTCTAGTCCAACCCCTGCTCAGGCAGGAAAAGCCAGAATTAAGGCCAGAATGCTCATCATCTTTGATTTTTGGCCACAGAAGCTGGATTTGTAATTGTGCAAAAGCTCTGGAGGACGTCGCATTGCGAAACGCTTTCAATCAACTGTGCTGCAAATCTTTAGCAAGCACAAGCAGTCCTTAACTCAGAACCTTTCGTTTGGTCACCATTCCAAGTTACGACGACATTGGGGAAAAAAAAAGTTATGACCGTTTTTCCACACTCACATCCACTGCAGCATGCATGCCCTGTGGTCAGGTGATCAAAATTCAGACCCTTGGCAACTGACTCGTATTTATGGCGGTTGCAGTGTCCCGGGGGGGTGGGGGCGTCAGGTGATCCCCTTTAGCGACCTTATGGCAAGCAAAGTCAATGGGGGAAGCCAGATTCATTTAACAACTGGGTTAGTAACTTAAATAGATGATAGATAGAGCCTTGGTGGAGCAGTGGGCTAATGCCTCCTTAGGTAACACCAGCTGCCTGCAATTAGTGCAGGTTCGAGTCCCACCAGGCTCAAGGTGGACTCAGCCTTCCATCCTTCCCAGGTAGGTAAAATGAGGACCCAGATTGTTGGGGGCAATTAAGGTGACTTTGTAATAATGCCGCTTGGGGTGTGTGTGAAAGCCCTAATAAGCAGGCATATACGTAGAATGAAGGCTACTGCTAAGCTTGTAAGCCGCCCTGAGTCTTCGGAGAAAGGCGGGATATAAATGTAATAAAAATAAATAAAAAATAAATAAAACTACTGTGATTTGCTTAACAACGGTGGCAAGAAAGGTCGTCAAATGGGGCGAAGCTGACTTAGCAACTGTCTCGCTTAGCAACAGAAACGTTGGGCTCAATTGTGAGTCGAGGGCTATCTGTACTTGCGTAAAAAAAAAAAGTGATTATTTCATTTTATACGAGAAAACGCTCATATAGCCAGGTTTATATATGTACTACACCAGGGGGTCTTCAAACCTAGCCCTTTTATGACTTGTGGCCTTCAACTCCCAGAATTCCTCAGCTAGCATGCCTGGCTGAGGAATTCTGGGAGTTGAAGTCCACAAGTCATAAAAGGGCCAAGTTTGAAGACCCCTGCTGTAAGACTTGTGGACTTCAGCTGACCAAATTCCTCAGCCATGATCGGCTGGGTGAGGAATTCTGGGAGTTGAAGTCCACAAGCCATAAAAGGGCCACGTTTGAAGACCCCTGCACTAGACAATAAATACCTGATTTTATTTAAACTATGGAAGGAAAACCAGGAACGTTTGTCCACGTTTCAAACAACAACAAACAACGGGAACAGCATTCCAGTGGCTCTTCTCAATTTTAGGTAGCAGATGTTTCTGCTCTGTCCAAATTTATTGTGTAGATTTTGGAGGCTTCACTTTCCAAAAACAAAAACAGCCCGTTCCAAAGCACAGCTGGAACCGCTGGAACAACACAAGCAAAGCTGCTGCAACATTTCTTTTCAATGGACCTGAGAGTAAGGATTCCTTTTATTAAAACAAGGCTGTTTCTTTTTTTTCTTTTTCTTTTTAAATCTGTCCTGTTTCAAAAGATTGCTGTACACCTGTTTCAAAAGATTGCCCCTTTATGACCTGTGGCCATCTAACCATTGAAGCACAGCATCGTGTGTGTGTGTGTGTGTGTGTGTGTGTGTGTGTGTAAATCATACATATATATCTATACACCTGTATCTATCTATCTATCTATCTATCTATCTATCTATCTATCTATCTATCTATCTATCTAATCTATCTATCTATATCTAGATATATATATATCTATATATATATCTATTATATCTCTATCTATCTATATCTATATCTACATCTAATCTATATATCTATATATCTATATATCTATATATCTATATATCTATCTATATCTATATATGTATAATTTATATCTATCTGTCTCTCTCTCTCTCTCTCTCTGTGTGTGTGTGTGTGTGTGTGTGTGTGTGTGTGTGTGTAGATTCCCTTTTATTTCGCCATTGACAGGCAAAGTCAATGGGGAAGCCAGATTCTCTTAACAACCGTGTGACACACTTAAGAACTGCAGTGGTTCCCTTAACAAATGTGTCCGGGAAGGTGGTAAAATGGGAGGGGGGGAGCCTCACTTAACAAATGTCAAACTCAGCAACATAGATTTTGGGCTCAATTGTGGTCGTAAGTTGAGTTCAAAATAGAAGGTTCAGAGATACACACACACACACACACACACACGCCTCCCAAAGAGACACCAGGTCTTATTTTTGGGGTAGGCCTTATCTCACCTCTGGCACCGACGGCCCCACCCAGCCGGTCCACCTCTTCTGGGGACGAAGTTCTGCAGCTGCATTTGGGCCTGCATTTTGCAGTCAGGCCTTTCCAGAAGGCCTAATCAGCCGAGTACCTGCAGTGTCCTTTCCAGAAATGCAGGCTTAACTGAGAAATGCAGGCCTGGTTGCAGAAGATGCCTCAGAAGAAGCGGGCCGGGAAGCAGACCTGGCTGCAAGGTAAGTGGGTGCAAGGCGGGTGGGGCAGATCCACCCCCCCAATCCCTGCCCTACCTTGATTTTTAAGTGTGCCTCACCCCCAAAATTAGGGCTTATTATTGGGGTAGGGCTTATATTAGCCCCCCCCCCAAATCAAGCTAGGGCTTATTTTCCACATAGGCCTTACTTTCAGGGAAACAGGAGTATCAGTCACACCAGGAACTAAAACAAATTCCAGGCTTACCCATCCCTGAATCCTTTTTGGTGCCGTCCGAAATGATATCCACGTGGTCGCTGTCCACGTCGTAACTGAAGAAATCGTTCAAGTAGGTTTTCGACCTTTGCCCGCCAAACATATACAGACAACGGTTTTTCTAAAAAGGAAAGAAAAAGAAAGATACGCTGTCAATTGCACACAGTTTTTAGGTATGGTTTTAGAACGGGGGTCCCCAAACCCCGCTCCGTGGACTGGTACCGGGCTGTGGCACATCAGCAACCGGTCCGCACAAACAAGCCCCATCCGCGGGATGTAGACAGCACACAAAACCACGCACCCTCCGGTTTGTGGAAAAACCTCTCTCCACGGAACTGGTTCCTAATGCCCAAAAGGTTGGGGACCTCTGTTTTAGAAGACAGGTAAGTCCTCAATTTACAACCACAACGGAGCCCCAGAATTACGGACCTTAAGTGGCTGCTGTCGTTAAGCAAAGTACCCAAGTCTGTCCTTACTGAATGGAATAGCATGCAGTGTCCTATTCTGGACTGGACGTCTTCAGGGCCAGCGTTACACGAATCTTCTCGCAAGAGTTTCCATATCCGGCACTGACAGTCGAAAGCAAAGAGGCCGCTGAATTGTGGCTCGCTGGCTCGGCTATCGTCCACGCTGCCGTTGCATGTCAAAATCCTACCCCCGAAGGTGTAGATCATGTGTTTCTCTGAATCCATGCACATCTGCAACAGATGGGAGGCATTTCCATTAAAAGTCACACGTGTCGTAGGGTAACATGAAAAAAGAGTGGTGGTTTTATATAGAGACACACACAGAGAGAGAGACAGAGGTGGACAGAGAAACAGAGAGCAAGATAATTAGATGATAGAAAGACAAAAAGATAGAAAGATGATAAGATAGATATAGATACAGACATATACTGTATATATGTGTGTGTGTGTGTGTGTATATATATATATATATATATATATATATATATATATATATATGTATAGATAGATAGATAGATAGATAGATAGATAGATAGATAGATAGATATAAAATATATAAAATTAAAAAAATATTTAAATCAGGGCTTGGGTCCAAACCTTGACAACTTTAAGACTTGTGGACTTCAACTCCCAGAATTCCACAGGTCTTAAATTTGCCAAGGTTGAGAAAAAGAGTTACAGACTTTTTTAAAAAAAAACCTCTTCTTTCCCATCTGTTTTCTTACATACATAAACAGATGCGTTAACTTTTATCTATGCATTTTTCTTTACATTCTTTGAACATTTTTCCTTCCCTCTGTTCAAAGGTCCTTTTACAATTTCCTCTTTTCAGCCCACTCTTTCTTGTCAAGCTTGCTTATATTTTGACTTCACCACCATATTTTCTCCCAGGGACATCAATCTGATTTAAACCTCAGCTTAAAAAAAAAGTGATTTGGATAGATCTCTCAGAAAGAGAGAAAAAGAAAAGTTGGTGGAGGATCAAACTGCTATCCTCATTCACTCTTTTTTCTGGATGGAAACTTGTAATATCTTTTTGTAAAAATAAAAAGAAGCAAAACCTGCCCACTGTGATACAAAAAAATATCTAATTATATCAAATATAAACACTTCCCACTGATGCCACCCTCCCATCTCCTATTGTGTCTTCTACTTCTGAATCTTCGTTAGTTCAAGTTGGTCTTTTAACATAATAGCAGTTGGAAGGGACCTTAGAGGTCATCTAGTCCAACCCCTGGCTCAGGCAGGAAACCCTATACCATTTCAGACAAATGGCTGTCCAGTCTCTTGTTAAAATCCTCCAGTGTTGGAGCATTCACCGCTTCTGGAGGCAGGTGGTTCCACTGGTTAATTGTTCTCCCTGTCAGGAAATTTCTCCTTAGTTCCAGGTTGCTTCTCTCCTTGACTAGTTTCCATCCGTTGCTTCTTCTCCTGCCTTCAGGTGCTTTGGAGTATAGCTTGACTCCCTCTTCTTTGGGGGCAACCCCTGAGATATTGGAACACTGCAATCATGTCACCCTTAGTCCTTCTCTTCGTTAAACTAGATGTCACGTTTCCGACGACGTATGGGCTTTTCAAGTGAATCTGAGGCATTGTTTATCTTAAAAGTCCTTTATTCAGCCTAATACACTGGCAAATGCTTGCTCGAAGGAAGCTGGAATCTGAAATCTCCGCCCCTTGCACAATATATTAAAACACAATTCTCCGCTTTTCTAATTTTGTCATTAATCGTATTCTCCAATTAATTTAAAGAATCAGTTTCACTTCCATTAGAAAACCTGCCAAGGTCTTATCTTCTTAGTTAGAGATGGCCTTGAAAGGTGCAATCCTACTTGTCCCCCCTCCCAACCTTAAACTAAATGTCTTAAAGCAATACACAAGTTTAACATACTGTATGAAATAGCTACTTCTTCATCTCTTGTCAAGCAATAACGTTCGATGTTAGCAGCGCTGACACTAGACACGCCCAATTCCTGCAACCGTTCCATGTACGTTTCAGCCTACGGTCCCCTGATCACCTTTGTTGCCCTTCTCTGCGCCCTTCCTAGAGTCTCGATGTCGTTTTTTTACAACCGTGGCTACCAAAACTGGATGCGCAGGATTCCAAGTGTGGCCTTAAAGGTAAAGGTTCCCCCGCACATGCGTGCTAGTCGTTTCCGACTCTACGGGCCGGTGCTCATCTCTGTTTCAAAGCCGAAGAGCCAGCGCTTGTCCGAGGATGTCTCCGTGGTCATGTGGCCGGCATGACTAGATGCCAAAGGCGCACAGAGCGCTGTTACCTTCCCACCTAGTGGTCCCTATTTTTCTACTTGCATTTTTACGTGCTTTCGAACTGCTAGGTTGGCAGAAGCTGGGACGAGTAACAAGCGCTCACTCTGTTACGTGGCACTCGGGATTCGACCCGCCAAACTGCCAACCATCTGATCAACAAGCTCAGCGTCCTAACCCACTGAGCCACCACGTCCCCTATACATATATATACATATATATACATATATACATATATAAGTAGTCGTTTCCGGCTCTACGGGCCGGTGATCATCTCAGTTTCAAAGCCGAAGAGCCAGCGCTTGTCTGAGGACGTCTCCGTGGTCACGTGGCCGGCATGACTAGATGCCAAAGGCACACGGAACGCTGTTACCTTCCCACCATAGTGGTCCCTATTTTTCTACTTGCATTTTTACGTGCTTTCGAACTGCTAGGTTAGCAGAAGCTGGGACGAGTAACAGGCGCTCACTCTGTGGCCTTACCAAGGCATTATAAAGTAGTATTAACACTTCATGTGACCTTGATTTTATCCCCTCTGTTGATGCAGCCTAGACGTGGGTTGGCTTTTTTTGGCAGCCGCAGCAACACGGCTGGCTCCTATTTAAGTGACTCCAAGATCCCTCTTGCACAAAGCCTCACAACCAACCCTGGATTTTGCCAGCCTAGACTGACGAACACCAATACAATCAGCCAAATGTTCCAAACTCTCTTCACCTTAGGGATGCGAATCACACTGACCTGGTGGTCGAACACAAGCTTGGGGCCCCCGTCAGCGGCCGTATCTTCACTCAGCAACATCCAGGTGTTTGTGTCGATGTCGTAGCGATAGAAGTCACTTTTCAGGGATTTGCTGTTCCTCACGGAGGAATCCAGGTAACGCCCCAAGGTGTAGATCTGCCTTCGTTGGATGTCGATGCACATTTTGTGACAGGACCGAGCGGTCGGACCGTTCTGATGAGCAGAAAGAATGGGGAGAAACGGGTTAGGCTTGTTCACGGGGAGACCAAGCTTGGGAGTGCACAGAGCTTGGGATTCAGCAGTCTTCCATCTGTGAAACACACACGAAGAGGATCTGGGGTTGTTGGTTTTTTTTTTTGTATAGATTTTATTAGTTTTTATAGGGTTAAGAATAAGGTGGGGTCGGGGTTGGGATTTGGGTTAGGGTTGGGATTAAGGTTAGGGTTGGGGTTTTTCCAAATAACATTCCCAATATTTAGCAAACAGGGTTCAGGCATCTAAGAAACAGTAATAGATAGTAGTTAATTATCATAAACAATATGTTAATTAATCCCTCAATAGCCTTCTTCTTACTACTATATATTCAGAATTACATATCACGTTCCTTTCTCTCTGACTCATTTCTCTAACCATCGATAGAAATTATCCCAGGTTCTAAACGCAGGGCTTTTCAACCAGTGGTACGGGTACCACCTGTAGTCCATTGGCACCTGGCAGGTGGTACGCGACCATCCTAGAAAAGTGGCAGCGGGGGAGGGGAATGAGCTGAACCGGTGGCAGCACCGCACAAGCCTGAGCGAGAGACGGCTGGAGCTGCAGGGCTGTCAGGGCTCAGCGGAAGCGCCAGGATCAGGGCTTCTTCGGGGCTGTCAGGGCTGTTGTAAGTCGAGGACTACCTTGCTAGGCGGCTGGTGGTACTCGGATGTTGCCATATCCTAAAAGTGGTACAATGGGTGAAAAGGTTGAAAAGCCCTGGTCTAAAGTACACGGTGTCTTTTTTTCTCTTTAAAGTCAATCTATCCATTTCTGCGCACTCTAGAATCTTCTTAATTAGTACGTCTTCACCTGATAAGTTTTCATTTTTCCAATGCTGGGCAAATACAATTATTTTTGTTAGGAGTAATAGGAGCTAATTGTGAGACAGATTGCAGATATTGAATCCTGCATGTACTAATGGCAGTAGGATCTGGGGTTCTTGTAGGTTCATGTATTTAACAAACAGTAATAGATAGTAGTTAATTACTGAGCCCAAAATATCCACTGGTGACAGCTCTTAAGTGGGTTTTGCCCCATTTTTTGACCTTTTTGCCACACTTGTTAACCGAATCAGCGCAGTTGGTAAGTTACTAACCCGGTGGTTAACTGAATCTGCCTTGCCCATTGACTTTGCTTGCCAGAAGGTCGCAACAGACGAACACACGACCTTGGGAACAACAACTGTCGTAAGTACATGCCAGTTGCCGAGCCTCTGAATTTTGACCACGTGACCACGGGGATGCTACAAAGGTCGCAACCGTAAAAATAAATGGTCATGAGTCACCTTTTTCAGTGCTGTTGTATCTTTGAAGTCAATGGGGAAGCCAGATTCACTTAATAACTGTGGCAAGGTAGGTCCCAAAATGGGGCAAAATTCATCTAACAACTGCGTGGGTCTGCCATGGAAACGTGGGGCTCAAAATTCTGTGTTATCTGCATCTGTGCCTCTGTAATGCACAGTAGTAATGAGGCCTTTTTTTAAAGCCTTTAAAGCACTAACTGGCAATATTTTGTTCTACAGCTAGTACAGTAAGGCAAGCAAGGTAAGGCAAGTTTTGAAGTTCGTGAAGTCAGGAGAATTGAAGTTGCCCATTTTAAATCCTTCCCAATTCCTAGACCTCCAGGATCCTTGCCGGCTGGGCGAAGGATTTAAGTTTGGTGCTTTCTGTGCATAGTTATTTGATGAAGCCCAGCAGTTTGCTGGACCCAACTCTCCAATCGGTTCCAAAGCTTCCATTAAACATGGGTTTTTTGTTGTTGTTGTTTTTCCACTTCGTTCTGTTCTGCCAAGGCATCTCTTGTTTATTTTTCAGCAACGGAACAGCCAACATTTCTATTACGAAAGAAGAGGAGGAGGAGGAGGAGGAGGAGGAGATGGAAAAAAGGGACGTGACTTTGCATTATCTCAAAATGCACGGGAAGGAGAATGTGAGAGGGTGACCTCCGTGCTTGCTCACAAGTGTGCTATTTGGGCCAACACCCGGCTTGGATTACGGGTGCGCGTGTTCTGTACCAGCCTGCTACCGGCCCTGCAGAAAAGGCAGGGACAACCCCTCTACAAACGGCAAGAGGCTGGAGTTACGCCTGCCAAATTTATTCACATAAAACAGAGTAAGACAAGACACCAACCATAAAACACGAGCTAAGAAGCAGGAACAATCCAAGCGGTTGCCTTCAGCAAACCAGCCCTCCCACACATTCCCCTTAAATACAGTTCAGGGCATGGCCTCTCTGTGCCTCCTTCCGAGGTGCCCCATTGCCTTCCTCTGTTTACTCCTGATTGACTGCCTCCTGCGTCGGGCGTCCTTGAACAGGGCCAGCTGAGGGTCATCTTCATCCACGCTGTCAGGCTCACACAGCTGGGTCTCCGTCGTGACCAGGTGGGAGGGGCCTGGCTGAGGGCTCTGCGGAGCCTCAAGGCCATCAGCAGCAGGCTCTTCAACACCCTCCTCCTCCTCCTCCTCTGAGTCGTCCGACCCAACTGCCGAACCCACAGGCTGACCCTGAATCACAACAGCGCGCTGCTCAGGAAACAAAGACACACTTGCCTCTTTTTCGGTGTCTCTGGATATACACGTCCACTGATTTTCCTTCACACTATAGGCCCAGAAGTCAGCCAGGTCTTGCGTCCCATCCCAGCCGCCGAACAGATAAACTGTTTCTGATCAAAACATTAGAAAAAGACATTAGTCTGGGGCCACTATCAGAAAGCTTACTTATACAAAGGCAGAAAGTTTATTTTTTTCCCCCCCAGAAATTTAAAACTCCCTTCGTTTGACATTTCTGGGTAACTCCGAACGGACTTTTTGCTGAAGCAGGACTCAAAAGGTGATTGCATGAGGCTGGTGGTGCCAGTTGCCAAGCGTCCAAATTTTGATCACACGACCATGGGGATGCTGCAATGGCCGTAAGTGTGAAAAACAGTCATAGGTCACTTTTTTTCCAGTTGTAATTTCGAACAGTCACTAAATGAATGGTTGTATGTTGAAGAATAGAATAGGATAGGATAGGATAGGATAGGATAGGATAGGATAGGATAGGATAGGATAGGATAGGATAGAATAGAATAGAATAGAATAGAATAGAATAGAATAGAATAGAATAGAATAGAATAGAATAGAATAGAATAGAATAGAATAGAAGCTGGAAGGGGGGACCTTGGAGGTCTTCTAGTCCAGCCCCCTGTGACTCTCTAGCCTCTTTTTAAAAATCTCCAGCGATGAAGCGCCCACGATTTCTGGTGGCAAGCTGTTCCACTGGTTAATTGTCCTCACTGTCAGGAAGTTTCTCCTTAATTCCAGGTTGCTTCTCTCTTTGATCAGTTTCCAACCGTTGTTTCTTGTCCTGCCTTCAGGTGCTTTGGAGAACAACCTGACCCCCTCTGCCTTGTGGCAGCCCCTCAAATCCTGAAACACTGCTGCCATATCACCCCCCCCTTTCTTCTCTTCTTTAGACTAGCCAAACCCAAGTCCCGCAGCCCTTCTTCGTATGTTTTAGTCTCCGGGCCTTGGATCATCTTAGTTGCTCTTCTCTGAATTTTTTCCAAACTCTCAACATCTTTTTTGTCATACGGTGACCAAAATTGGCCGCAGTATTCCAGGTGTGGTCTTACTAGGGCTTTATAAAGCGATACTAACACCTCGTGGGATCTTTGATTCTACGCCTCTTGTTCGTACAGCCCAGGATTGTATTAGCTTCTTTGGCTGCTGCTGGCTCACGGTTAAGTGATCGTCCACTAGGACTCCAAGGTCCCTCTCACAGTTATTCTTTTTAAGCCAGGTCTTGCCCAATACCTGTATAGGCCACAGAACCTTCCGAGTTTGTTTATTGATTTATTGATTGATTGATTGATTGATTGAACTTATATACCGCCCTTCTCCCATAGGACTCAGGGCGGTTCACAAGGCAATTAAAAATAACACTACGATACAAAAAGTTAATAACAATTAAAATAATTAAATTATCCTTGAGTAAAATATAAAACCTCTGTAACTCTAATTAAAAATCCCAATTACAATAAGTTAAAAATTAAAATTCTCAGTCCTGGCCGGAAAGCTCAAAGAGCCAGGTCTTCAGGTCCCGGTGGAACGAACGAAGATCAGGGGCAGTCCTGAGCTCTATGGGTAACTGGTTCCAAAGGGCAGGCGCACCCACAGAGAAGGCCCTCCCCCTGGGTGTTGTCCGCCGGCAATCTGTTTGAGCATAACCTTCTATGGTCATACCTAAAGAAAGTTTGAACATGGTGGTGCTAAAGGTTTTCATTTTGTTTATTTTTAAGGAGACCGCAAAAAAGGATTAGATTCTAGGATTTGTATAATGCCACCATATTTGGAATACTGCATCCAGCTTTGCTTGCCACGATGTAAAAAAGACGTTGAGACTCTAGAAAGAGCCCAGAGAAGAACAACAAAGATGATCAGGGGACTGGAGGCTAAAACATATAGGGAACGGTTGCTGGAATTGGGTATGTCTAGTGTCTAATGAAGAGAAGAAGGACTAGGAGTGACATGACAGCAGTCTTCCAATATCTCAGGGGCTGCCCCCAAAGAAGAGGCAGTCAGGCTGTTCTCCAAAGCGCCTGAAGGCAGGACAAGAAGCAACGGATGGAAACTAACCAAGGAGAGAAGCAACCTAGAACTAAGGAGAAATTTCCTGACAGTTACAACAATTAACCAGTGGAACCACCTGCCTCCAGAAGCTGTGAATGCTCCAACACTGGAAGTTTTTAAGGAGAGAATGGACAACCATTTGTCTGAAATGATATAGGCCAGGGTTTCCTGCCTGAGCAGGGGGTTGGACTAGAAGACCTCCAAGGTCCCTTCCACCTCTGTCATTATTTTTTTAAAGCAAAGCCGCGAAGTAACATCCATCCAAAATTTCTGCTGTGGGATGCAATAGAATTTCAGAGTGGGGAAATGTGGTTTTTTTAAAAAGAGAGAATGATCTGGATGTCACCTCTGCTTGCAACAGCTGTAATGGCCACTATCCGCCTCGCCATCGAAAGGTTACCTTGGGTCATTAACTGTAATTACACTGTTTATTCTGGGCACCGAGTAGCCAGTGTTCTCTGCAAAGAGTACATCTCTTTGTGTGCCTAAATTCTCACAGCTTACAAAACCCACATTTACTACAATGGACCAATTGATAACCCAGGGAAGGGAAAAACGGGTTTGGCGCATGCCGCACATCCAATGAGGCCTCAGATAAAGCATCTTGCAAAGTCTAGGAAGGGCACACCATTCACAAACAGGAATTAATCAGATGGGGAGCTGGCAGAAGGAAAATCCTCCAGAGTAAACACAGAAGGTAGTTCTTAACCACATAAAGTAAGATGGCATAGGAGACAGGCAGGCATGTTTGTTATTCACCGTATTTTGAAATTATATGCTGAAAGACTCGGCCATCCCTCACCTTCCTAAACGCAGAATTTGTAAAACTCCCAATTTTTCAATCTCCCGATTTGAGGTGGAGAGGCTTGTTCTCTGGAAGCGACAGTGCTATAAATAACGAAAGTTATTTTTCGCTCCCTAGTCAAACTTGTAAGAATCGTGGAACAAAAGCACTCTGTTAAGGAAGAATTATTTTAAATGCCTGCTTAAATGCCTGTTCAAATGTCTCTTCCCTTGCCATATGTATTCAAATTCTCGAAATCTACATTTTTAAAAGGTCAGAACATGAAATCTCAAAAGATCCACCCTAGGTGCCCTCGTAAAATTGATTTTTATGTTCCAGTTTCCAATTTTCCAGGTTTGTTACCCAACTGTCGTTGTTGGAAAGAACTTCTTGTTCTTTTAACACTGAAGTCATGATTTTGCTTTCAATTTCTTTCTCTCTATTCTTCCGAGCTGACGCAGTGAAGGACTGCGGCTGAGACTTTGTCAAGTTACTTACAAGTTGCACAATTGATAATCAGAGCTGCTTTGCTGGAACTACAATTGGAGCTAGATTTACACACAATGCTCAGCAACAATAAAGAAACCATCTTATGGTTTAACACAATGTGCCATTGCCTTGAAGACTTGATTTTTTTAAAAAAAATCCACACTTTAGCTCTCTTCATGAATTTCCTAACATGTTTCGGACAATTTCACCCCCGTAACAGATTACAGGTAGTCCTTGATTTACAACCATTCATCTCGTTTAGCGACCATTCAGTTGGGACCAGTTTTTCCATTGCTAAGCCAGGTGGTTGTTAAGGGACTGGCACTCGATTTTATGAGCTTTTTTCCCCCACAGTTGGTAAGCGAATCACTGCAGTCGTTAAGTGAATCACAGAGTCCATAGGTGAATCAGGCTCCCCCCGTTGACTTTGCTTGTTGAAGCTGGCTGGGGAAGTTGCAAATGGGGGTCATGTAAACAGGATACTGCAACTGTCCTAAATACAGCGCCTGGATTTTGAGCGCATGATTGTGGGGAATGCTACAATGGTCGTAAGAGCGAGGACCGGTCATAAGTTACTTATGACCATGAGCCAGCAGGGTGCAGCAGCAGCCAAAAAAGCTAATACAATCCTGGGCTGTATAAACAGAGGCATAGAATCAAGATCACGCAAAGTATTAGTATCGCTTTATAAAACCCTAGTGAGGCCACACCTGGAATACTGCAGCCACGTTTGGTCACCTTATCACAAAAAAGATGTTGAGAGTTTGGAAAAAAAAATCAGAGAAGAGCAGCTAAGATGATCAAAGGCCTGGAGGCTAAAACATTTGAAGAACGGCTGCGGGACTTGGATTTGGTTAGTCTAAAGAAAAGAAGAAACGGGGGTGATATGGCAGCAGCGTTCCAGTATTTGAGGGGCTGCCACAAAGAAGAGGGGGTCACGTTATTCGCCAAAGCACCGGAGGGCAGGACAAGAAACAATGATTGGAAACTGACCAAAGAGAGAAGCAACCTGGAATCAAGAAGAAACTTTCTGACAGTGAAGACAATCAACCAGTGGAACAGCCTGCCTCCAGAAATCGTAGGCACTCCATCACTGGAGATTTTTAAGAAGAGACTAGACAATCACCTGTCTGAAATGGTATAGTTTCTCCTGCTTGAGCAGGGGGCTGGACTAGAAGACCTCCAGGGTCCCTTCCAGCTCTATTCTATTCTATTCTATTCTATTCTATTCTATTCTATTCTATTCTATTCTATTCTATTCTATTCTATCCTATTCTATTCTATTCTATTCTATTCTACTCTACTCTACTCTACTCTACTCTACTTTATTCCATGCTGTGGTAACTTGGAAGGATTGCTAAATGAAGGTTTGCCAGGAATCTGTATCAGCATGAGTCTGCAGCCTTTAACTCTGGAAACTAACATTTGGAACCGCTAATCGTTGGACGAAAAAGATTCTAGAGCTGTTCTAGAAAAACCTGCCCTGAAGCCAGTCTGGAGGGATGTTGTTTCCCATCATATTTCTCACGTTGCAATCTCATTGTTTTATTTTATTCTCAAGTAAAATCTCAGGTCCTATCACCTTCTCTATCCACTAGGAGGTGCTTTCCAACTGCATCAGCCCGTAATGCTGAAATAATGCTGATGGGGTACAACAATTTAATCCCTCTACGCGATCATGACTAGAACATGTAAAGTTAATTGGAGGTAGAAAGGAGAGATAAATATTTGGTGGCAATTATTTAGCCAAACGGAAAAGGGTCTTGCTTTAATTAAATCTCAGCGACAAAAAAATAAATAAATAAATGCTTGGGCACTATGATTATTTTGGGAATGACATGGCAGAAGTCAGAAGCCAGCAGGAACAATTTGGAAAGTTTATATATATATATAAATATAAATAATATAAATATAAATATAAATATAAATATAAATATGTATATATTTTCCCTTCACATTTTCAAGATGGCTCGTAAGAACTAGACATCGGAATCCACACAACCAACTGGGGGGGGGAAAAAACAGGCATTCAGCTAAAGTACATGGGATGTTTTAACGAATATCAAAATTCAAAGGAAGAAAGGAAAAAAGGGTTTTATTACAACGGGACAAATGGTTCCGATAAATCGAAACAGCCAGAATTCAATTCTAATAGCAATCTGCTCACGCAAGAACCAATTAAATACAGATTAAATCTTAAAGTTATCATGGCTAAAGACCAGTGAAAAGCAAAGGGGGGGGGACCTGAAACCATGCCTTTATAAGGCTGTAACTTCGAACTGTCATTAAATGGAAGATTATAAGTTGAAGAATATCTGCAGTCCTTGATTTATAACCCTCCAGCTCAGGATCCAAAAAGATCTTGACAAACCTGAACCACGGGCCCTATCCAACACATTGAGATTTAACGTAGAGAAAAGCAAAGTTTTACATTTAGCCAGGAAAAATCAAAAGTTTAAGTACAGATTGGGCGAGACCTGGCTCAAAAACAGTAACTGCGAGATGGGCCTCGGAGTCCTAGCAGACGATCACTTGACTATGAGCCAGCCGTGTGCAGCAGCTGCAAAAAAAGCTAATACGATCCTGGGCTGTATAAACAGAGGCACAGAATCGAGATCATGTGAAGTATTAGTACCACTTTATAAAACTCTAATGAGACCACACCTGGAATACTGCAGTCAGTTTTGGTCACCCTTTCAGAAAAAAGACGTTGAGAGTTTAGTAAAACATTCAGAGAAGAGCAACTAAGATGATCCAAGGCCTGGAGACCAAAATACACGAAGAACGGCTGAGGGACTTGGGTTTGGCTAGTCTAAACAAAAGAGGAAACAGGGGCGACATGATAGCAGTGTTCCAGTGTTGGAGGGGCTGCCACAAAGAAGAGGGGGTCACGTTTTTCTCCAAAGCACCAGAGCGAAGGACAAGAGACAATGGTTGGAAACTGACCAAAGAGAGAAACAACCTGGAACTGAGGAGAAACTTCCTGACAGTGAGGACAATTAACCAGTGGAACAACCTGCCTCCAGAAATCATGGGCGCTCCATCACTGGAGATTTTTAAGAAGAGGCTAGACAGTCACTTGTCTGACATGGTATAGGTTCTCCTGCTTGAGCAGGGGGCTGGACTAGAAGACCTCCAAGGTCCCTTCCAGTTCTGTTCTATTCTATTCTATTCTATTCTATTCTATCCTATTCTATTCTATTTCTATTCTATTCTATTCCTATTCCTATTCTATCCTATTCTATTCCATTCCATATTCTATTCTATTCCATTCCATTCCATATTCTATTCTATTCTATTCTATTCTATTCTATTCCATTCCATTCCATTCCATTCCATATTCTATTCTATTCTATTCTATTCCATTCCATATTCTATTCTATTCCATTCCATTCCATATTCTATTCTATTCTATTCTATTCTATTCCATTCCATATTCTATTCTATTCTATTCCTATTCCAATTCCTATTCTATTCCATATTCTATTCTATTCTATTCTATTCTATTCTATTCTATTCTATTCTATTCTATTCTATTCTATTCTATTCTATTCTATTCCTATTCCTATTCCTATCCTATTCCATTCCATATTCTATTCTATTCTATTCTATTATTCTATTCTATTCTATTCTATTCTATTCCTATCCCTATCCTATTCCATTCCATATTCTATTCTATTCTATTCTATTCTATTCTATTCTATTCTATTCTATTCTATTCTATTCCATTCCATTCCATTCCATTCTCATCTCTGTTTCTTAGCGGAGGGAGCCAGCGTTGTCCAAAGACCCTTTCCATGGTCCTGCGGCTAGCATGACAGAACACCAAAGGCAGAAGATGCTGTTTCTTCCCCGCTGAAGTGGTACCTATTTACCTACTCACATTTGCCTGCTTCCTAACTGCTAGAAGGGCAGGAGCTGGGGCAAGGAACAGGAACTCACTTCCATCTGTGCCTGATCTCGAACCTGGGCTGCCGACTTTCCAGCTGCCAAACTCAGCATCTTTTAAGTGCTGAGCCATCACGTCCCCTTAAGCGAAGAACTACCTACAGGTAAATCTGCTTTTGACTAAGGATTATGCAATATTTCTTTTTTAAAAAAAAACCTAATTTTTACTTTTGTATTGGGGAAAGGGACCATCCAAGATTCAAGACTCCCACTCGAGTCAACAATATTTCCTGGCTATTTATTTTATTTATTCTATATATTTTTTTACAAAATTCCTGTACGATGTCCCAGAGGTGCTTTTTCAGGAGGCAACTGGACTTTTTTGTTTTTGTTTGGAGACGTTTCGCTTCTCATCCCAGAAGATTCTTCAGCTCTTGACTGGATGGCGGGGAATGGAAGGATTTATACTCCTCGCAGACAGCTGGTCATTTGCATTTTTTTAGAGAGTCGTTGAGGCCACTTGGGAGGTTTTACCTGTGTCCTCAGGGTCACCTGAGTGGTGCAAATGGTTGTGGGGCCTTCTTGGCTGCAGGACGTTTTCTGCCCTGGGTCCCTTCACTGTTGGAGACAGTTTTCTGGAAATCCATTCATACTCCCTCAACGCTCGAAGGGTGTTCATCAAAACATCCTGCAGCCAAGAAGGCTCCACACCCATTTGCAGCTCCAGCTGCAGGCATCTGGTCATTTGTATTCTTTTAGAGCAGGAGTCGCCACGTCACGTGACGTGTCATGACATAAAGCAACTTCTTCCCCATTGCCGGAGCTGGGGTGGGCGCAGTTTCGACATGACACACCAGGCCCGCAGGCTGGCAGCTTGACACCCGTTTTAGAGGGTCGCTGAGGTCACTTAGAGGTTTATTTTTATCCACAGGGTCCTGAGGACACAGATAGACCTCCAAGTGACCTCAACGGCCCTCTGAAAGGATGCAAATGACCGGCTGTCAGCAAGGAGTATAAATCCTCCCATTTCCCCCACCATCCAGTCAGAGCCGAAGAAGCTTCTTGGATGAGAAGCGAAACATCTTCAAAGAAAAACAAGGAATTCCAGTTGCCTCCTGAAAAACAACCATGGATGACTGAGAATCTCGAGAGACTTCCTGTAGGATGGTTTCGACTGAGGCCCGGTGACTGACTCAAAGCCAAATTATCAATTCTTTTGTGGCTGAGTAGACATGAACTGCTTAAAAAAACAAAAAACAAACACGATAAATAAAAAAGCTCACCTGTTTGAACATCAATGACCATTTGGTGCCCTCCTCTCATTCCAGGCCTACTGTCCTCACCGTCACCTTTGTGTGCATCGAACAAAACAAAACAACAATCGATCATTCGGGGGTTCCCCTGCCCTTCCTCCTATCCCCCCACCAATTCAGCTGCACTAAAGGAAGAAATTTTGGAATACAGGCAGTCCTTGACTTACAATAATTGGTTTAAAGTTACAACAGCCCTGGGGGGAAAAAGGGACTGACGAGCGTTTTTCACACTTACAACCGTTGCAGCAGTGTGTGTGTGTGTGTGTGTGTGTGTGACCTGATCAAAATTCAGACGCTTGGCAACTGGTTCACATTTATGACCGTTGCAGTAGCCCGGCATCACGTGATCCCCTTTTGTGACCTTCTGATGAGAAAAGTCAATGGGGAAGCCAGATTCCCTGAGCAACCTGAACGACTATGGTGGCTCGCTTAACAACTGCGGCAAGGAAGGCGGTAACGTGGGGCCAAGCTGACTTAAGGACTGTCTCGCTTAACGAGGGAAACGTTGAGATCAATTGTAGCTGTGAGTTGAGGACTGCCTGTAAGTCATTCCTGGAAAAAGACACAGTATTGGTTGAGGGGTCCCTGGTGCTCTCTGAGCTGGGTGGTTTCCTTGCAGACGTTTCGTGACCCAAACTAGGTAACATCATCGGGGCTAGAAGGAAGTGAGGTTGGGGGGAGAGGAGGAGGAAGAGGAGGAGTGTGGGATCCTTGGTGCTCTCTGAGCTTGGTGATTTTCTTGCAGATGTTTCATGACCCTAACTAGGTAACATCATCAGTGTTAGAAGGGTGTGTGGTTGGAGGAGGAGGAGGAGGAGGAGGAGGAGGAGGAGGTGTGGGATCCTTGGTGCTCTCTGAGCTTGGTTGTTTCCTTGCAGACATTTCATGACCCAACTAGGCAACATCATCAGTGCTAGAGGGGGGGTTGCAAGGAAGAGGAGGGGTGGAGGGCAGGAGGACTGTGGGGTCCTTGGTGCTCTCTGAGCTGGGTGGTTTTCTTGCAGACGTTTCATGACCCAACTAGGTAACCTCATCAATGCTAGAGAGGGGGTTGCAAGGAGAAGGATGAAGAGGAGGAGGAGGACTGTGGGGGTCCTTGGTGCTCTCTGAGCTTGCTGATTTTCTTGCAGGCGTTTCATTACCCAACTAGGGAACATCATCAGTGCTAGAAGGAGTGCTGTCTGCTGTTGGTTTATATTCTGGGGTCTTGCCTGTCTGGTGGGGTGGTGGCACCCAGACAGGCAAGATACCAGAATATAAACCAACAGCAAACAGCACTCCTTACTAGCACTGATGATGTTTGCAATAGTGGCGAATATCTGTAGCTCGGGTGTAGGATGAGGGCGAAGGTTCGCTCTCTGAACCTTCACCCTCACTGATGATGTTACCAAGTTGGCTAATGAAAGGTCTGCAAGAAAGCCACCAAGCTCAGAGAGCACCAAGGAGCCCACAGTTCTCCTCCTCCTCCTCTCCACAAACCCCCCTCCCTTCTAGCACTGATGATATTACCCTTCGTAAGGGGGGGGGAGGCATGAGAGGAAGAGAGCTGGGCATGGTTAGCTGCTGAAGTAGAAAGGCTTCTGAGCTCAGAGGTACAGAGAGCCCTTGCATGACAGATCTAACAAGACTGAGCTAAAACGGCCAACGATTCATTCAGTCACTTCCAATAACACAAAGAAGTTGTCTAGGCCTCTCTGGGCCATTGATTCTAAAGCCACAGAACTACTGGGCAAAACATAACAGGAGCAACTGGCACGATGCCTCCAGAATGGAAATTATATCTTAATCTTATCCATTGCTTAAGGAGGCAGTCACCCAGCTGTCTGTCTGTCTGTCTGCCTATTTATCTATCATCCATATCTATTTAAATATCTATCTATCCATCCATCCATCCATCTCTTTATATATCATCTATATCTATTTAAATCTCTCTCTCTATCTATCTGTCTATCATCCATATCTATCATCTATTTAAATCTCTAATCTATCACCCATATCTATCATCTATTTAAATCTCTCATCCATCTATCTATCTATCTATCTAAATCTCTCTCTATCATCTATTTAAATCTCTAATCTATCTACCTATCATCCATATTTATCATCTATTTAAAACTCTCATCCATCTATCTATCTATCTCTCTCTCTCTCTCTCTATCTATCTATCTATCATCCATATCTTTTTAAATCTCCCTAATTTCCCTCTCTCTCTATCTATTTAAATCTCTAATCTGTCTGTCTATCTATCTATCATCCATATCTATCATCTATTTAAATCTCTCTAATCTCTCTATCTCTCTCTCTACCTACCTACCTATCTACCTACCTCAACTTATAACGAATTCATTTAATGACCATTCAAAGTCACAATGGCACTAAAAAAAAGTGAATTATGTCCGGGGTTTTTCCCCCACTTATGACCATTGCAGCATCCCTGTGGTCATATGCGATCACAATTCAAATGCTTGACAACTGGTTCATACTTGTGACGGTTGCAGTGTCCCAGGGTCACGTGATCCCCTTATGTGACCTTCCGACAAGCAAAGTCGACGGGGAAGCCAAATTCACTTTACAACTTAACACCTGCCGTGATTCAGTTAACAACTGTGGAAGAAAGTTCATGAAATGGGGCAACGCTCACAGCACCTCTCTCGCTTAGGCACGGAAATTTTGGGCTCAATGAGTGTTGTAAATCAAGGACCGCCTGCAACAGGTGTGAGCAGGCGGCAATCTAAACTTTCTAAATAAAATGAATAAAAATATCCCTGCGGCCGGAGCACGACCTTTCGCGTCAAACAAGATCCTCAGAAATAGCTCGCCACAAACTAGGTTTCAATACGGTACCTTTGGTGCTTTTGGGAATTATCTGACCCCATCGTGGTTTGTACTCCTGTTGACTGATGTACTGGTTGAACAAGCCATCTGTTTGAAAAGGAAAAGAAAAGAGTCAGCGGCCACGTTCCTCCCACCGCAGAAATCACCGTGAAACGGCGGGAAAAACAAGTGGTTAACGGGCACAGTCACATCGTACAGAATTAAGATGGAGAATCTGAGGAAAAGGCAAGTGAGGGAGGCTGTTATTAAATTTTTTAAAAAACGAACATAGTTGTGTATAGTTTTAAGAGACAGAGCTTACCCAGTAAAGTAGGAAAAAAATCCTGGTATCCGCTACGTGGGGGGGAAAAAGATAAGGGGATTAAAGAAATGGGTCCCAGAGACGACTGACATAAAAGTCTGCATAGGCAGATTTCCTGGGAAGTGTAAGACTCCGACAGAAGACAATATTCCTAGCTCTGAGCTTGGTGGTTTTCTAGCAGACGTTTCATTACCGAACTAGGTAACATCATCAGTGACAGGATGTGCTAGCACAGTTGATGTTACTGTTCTGTCCCAGCCTACGTGAGTCCTTGTTTTGCTCACAAGGAGGAAACCCCTCTTCCAATCAAGCAGGCAGGAACCGCAAGAAAAAAACAACCCCGTTTATTCTCACAGACCCGAGTCAATGTCCAAGGCAAACAAACACAGTCCACAGAAACTCCATCCTCAACACGAACGGTTGCCCTCGGCAACCAGCACCTCCCACACCTTCCCTTTTATAATGCAGCCAAGGCGTGGCTTCCTCATGCCTTCTCCTTTGCCCTTGGAGCCGCCCCACTGCATTCCTCTATCCTGCTCGCTTCTCTTGCCGGCGCTTTCGTGCATCTGGGATTTGTCCCAGCTGTGCTTCATCACTGTCCAACTCAGGCTCCCAGCACAGCCGTGTCTCAGCCTGAGCGCGAGTAGAGGGGCCAGGCTCCTCGTCCGACTGTGAGTCTCGGAGCTCCTCAGAGCCTTCCTCTGACTCTGATGTCACTCCAGGCCCCTCCTCCTCCTCCTCCTCTGATTACTCGGACCTAGCTGCCGGATCCACGGGCTGGCGAGGAATCACAACAATTACCTAGTTTGGTAAAGAAAGGTCTGCAACAAAACCACCAAGCTCAGCGCGTATCAAGGAGCCACAGTCATTCTCCTCCTCCTCCTCCTCCTCTCCACATACCCCACTCCCTTCTAGCACTGATGATGTTACCTAGTTTGGTAATGAAATGTCTCCAAGAAAACCACCAAGCTCCTAAACCACCAAGGACCCCACAGCTTTGGAGAATTCCCTAAAATCACATTTTTGAAATATGGTACGGACCACGTCTTCCATCAACATCAATCCGTGATAGACGTTTATATTCAACATACACCACTCCACTATCCAAAACATGGACGTCTTTCCATCTTGGAAAACAAACCCAGATCCTTAACCATCTTCCACTTAAATCTCCCTTCTATAGGTATTGTAAGATTTAAGGAAGGAGGAGAGGAATCTGGAACACCCCCAATAAAACTCCTTGCTTCCAGTGGCTAAGGAAACTCTAAAGCAATTTAATAGGATTTATTCCCAATTTCCCACCTGCCAAACGAGACAAAAACAAGAGGACTACAGCCTTTTCTTCCCGCTTTTCTGTGGAATTACTCTGCCTCGAGTAATAAATCTCAGAGCCCAGAAATAAGACAGAGAAAAAAGCAGAGCAGCCTAACAAGCAGAAAGAGGACACGTTTCAATCAACCAAACCTACGACTTAAAACACTTCCTTTAGTGAGCGTTACTGCGGCACTGGAAAAAGTGACTTATGACCGTTTTTCACACTTACGACCGTTGGCACATCTCCAGGGTCACCTGATTTACCCTCGGATGCTTGGAAACTGGTTCACATTTATGACAGTTGCAGTGTTCCGGGATCACGTGATCCACTGCACTGGTTAAGTGGGTAACAACGGTTGTTAAATGAACCCGGCTTCCCCAGTTGACTTTGTCAGAAGGTCACAAAAGAGGATTACATCACACACACACACACACACACACACACACACACACACACACACACACACTGGGGCACTGCAACCATCATAAATATGAACCAGTTGCCAAGCGTCTGAATTTTGATCACCTGACCACACAGATGCAGCAATGGTGATTAAGCACGAAAAATAGTCACGAGTCAAAAAAAAATTTCTGTGCCGTCATAATTTTTTATTATTATTTTAATTCTATTTATATCCCGCCCTTCTCCGAAGACTCAGGGCGGCTTTACAAGCTTAGCAGTAGCCTTCATTCTATGTATATGCCTGCTTATTAGGGCTTTCACACACCCCCAAGCGGCATTATTGCAAAGTCAGCTTAATTGCCCCCAACAATCTGGGTCCTCATTTTACCTACCTCGGAAGGATGGAAGGCTGAGTCAACCTTGAGCCTGGTGGGACTCGAACCTGCACTGATTGCAGGCAGCTGGTGTTACTTAAGGAGGCATCAGCCCACTGCTCCACCAAGGCCATTTTAATAATTTCGAACAGTTACTAAATGAACCGTTTGTAAGTCGAGGGCTCCCTGTATTTATAGCACGTTTCTTCTGCCCAGCAATTTGAGTTCATCGTGCTGGGGAGACACAGCAGGGATAGAAAATCGTAACAGAGTCCAAAAATTAAAAATTAAAAACCAGACATGCATATCAACGAAGTTAAGGGGAAAACAGCCAGCAGAGATGTGCCCACCAAAGAGTGGATTGGCCTGGGGGAAAAAAAATGTAAGCAAATGAATTCGAACACGGACACTTTTTCCCCTTAAGAGAAAAGAAAAAAAAATCTGCAAAGGAATGGAAACCCATTTGGGTTTCCAGGAAAGCATCAGCGGTTAAGATCGGATCTTTCTGCGGAGTCATGCTGACAGATCTCTTTTGTAAAAGCCCAAAGAGATTCATCACTCGGATGTCTCTCTTTTTTCCCACATCCGTTGCTTGGAAGAGGAAAAAAGGATTATGTGGTGAAAATTAGCCCCTCGCCACTTACGACCGAGAGAGGTGGGCAGGATCTAGAAATAAGGAAGGTAGCTGTCAACGCTGCTAGCATCGGATGTTTTTGCTTTGAAACAGATTGAGAGGCAACCATTTTCTTCTTATGTTTTACTCTTAGAATTAGAGTTAAATGATGCTGGGGGGGGGAAGAACGTGCATGAGAGTTTAGCTAGACATAACAATACTGCACCTAGTGTGAGAACCAAGGTTACTGAAATAAAAGATGATTAAGAATTGGCAGGCTGGAGAGCTGGAGGGGAAGCCCGCATTTCAAACTGATTGGGGAATGTGATTTATGACTGTTAACTGGAGGAGGGAATTGTGCTTTGATACTCTGTGCTCAGGGAAGGAGAAGTCAAGATTTTGGCTTCGCCTATGTACGCGCCAATGCTATGCTTCTCGAATAAAGATTCTTTAAGGTAAACAATGCCTTGAAGGTCCTTTGAAGAGTTTCATCTGTCGGAACCATGACAGTAGCATCTCAACTGGATTGGCCTCAGGATGGAGAGACTGTACATCAGAGTTCTCCAACCTTTCCGGGCTCGCGGTCTGGAGGGCACAGCAGCTTCCAAATTACTGTGTGCGGGTGCGCGCGCGAAAATGGGGCCACGCCCACTGGCGCAGTACTAGCGGCTGTGTTTGTGCATGCAGCATGCGCTGGTACCATGCGCATACATGGTCGCACAGCCCAGTGGCAGCTAGCGCCCGTTCAGTCATGCACAAATGCCCCACACAAACACACATCGCACTAGCGGCCCATTTGTGCATGCACATTGGACTAGCAGTTGGTTCATGCATGCACAAATGGGGTACGCACGCCCCCTGCGCTAGTGTTCCTGTTCGCGCCTGCGCGCATGTGCAAATATAGCCGTGGGCCTTAGCACGAGTGGGGGGAAATGCACGCCCATGCATGCGTACCCTGGCCAGCCATTTCTGTGGCCCACTGGCCAAGAGCCCGCCGCCCGGTACCGGGCCACAGCCCATAGATTGGGGACCCCTGCTGTACATTGATTTGTGAGCACTGATTTTCTCGGGATGTCAGCCTCGCCTGGCATATCAGACTAGGAAACGTGGCCAGATTAATGAATTCTACTTTTTACTCTAAAGCTATACAGGTAGTCCTCAGTTCATGACCACAATTGAGCCCGTTTCTGTTGCAAAGCGAAACATTTGTTAAGTCAACTTTGCCCCATTTGATCACCTTTCCTGCCACGGCGGCTAAGTGAATCGCCGCCACTGTGATGTTAGTTAACACCATTGATACGTGAATTGTCGGAAGGCTGCAAAAAGGGATCACGGGACCCCAGAACGCTGCAACCATCATAAATATAACGTTAGTGGCCTGGCATCCAAATTTGGATTGCAGGAACACCGGGATGGTGTGACGGTTGTGTGAGAAACAGTTGTTAAGTCACTTTTTTCAGTGCCGTTGTAACATTGGATGGATAAGCTGAGGACTACCTGTATTAACAATCGTGCAACTCTGAACGTAAAACTCTCCTGCCCTCACCTTTGTAGCCTGAAAACTTAAGGAGGGTCCCTTCTCAGTTGCTTGCGCTATCCATTAGGCGGCTGCGGGCTACTATGACTGTACCCTGGGAAGCGTCTATTCGCTTTCTTTCCTACAACCACTATTAATATTGTGTTGCAGAAGACCCCCGAGAGTGCCTTGGCCTGCAAGTCCCTCCCTCCTAAAAGACTGGCCGTTCTTTGAAAGGTCAGAGACTAAAGCTGAGAGACAAATTGACGACACACGAAACATGCATTCTTCTGTCCTGCCCACACCATGAAGGGGGCACAAAGACACAAAGTGTCCACGCACAGAACCTGTACGGTACGATATCTGGAGGTGCGGAAACACTTTATGTTTCGTCACTATGAGTTCCAGGAAGCGGTTCCAGGTTTTGGAGAATGGAGTGGCCTCAACTTTCTCCCAGTCATCCATCCTGGAGAAAAACGGCTAAATGTCTCATGGTGCCGTGTTTTCCCGAAAGTAAGCCCCAGCTTGACTTTCAGGGGTGGGCCTAATATAAGCCCACCCCTAAAAGTAAGCCCTAATTTGGGGGCAGGGGTGTGAAGCTGCCCCACGCACCCCGCAACCGCTTACCTTACCAGCAGGACTGCCGCATTCAGGCCTCCCACGCCAGTGCCGTCGTTCGCGGTAGGAAGTTGTGCAGCACTTCAGGCCATTGCTGTCGCCCACGCCATGCAGCGTCCTGCCACGAGCAACAGCAACGGCCCAAAGAGCTGCTCGGCTTCACACCATGAGCGGCGGAAACGGCCCAAAGCGCTATACGGCGTCCTGCCACGAGCGACGGCAACAGCCCGAAGCGCTGTGCAACCTCCGTGTGCGAGGGGACCTGGCTGTAGCGGTCCTACCGGTAAGGTAAGCAGGTGCGGGGCACGTGGGGTAATTTCACCCCCCCACACCCCTTAGAGCAGCAACGGCGCAAGGCGCCACATGGCGTTCAGCCGGAAGTGGCTGCTGAAGAAGTCAAGCGACGGCGCGACAGGTGTCAGGGTGTGGTGGGATTTAGCCCATTTGCACCAGTTCGGCAGAACCGGTAGCTAATTTTTTGTTGCCCATGCCCACAATGGACCTCCGGAAGCGGCACCCATACCGAGAACCAGTTGTTCACATATTTGAATCCCACCACTGTGAGGGAGGCCTGGCTATGGTTGTCTTAAGGTAAGATGCCCCCCAAAAAGGAGACCCAGTGCCTCTTTTGGAGGCAAAAAAAAATTATAAGACTGGGTCTTATTTTCGGGGAAACATGGTAAATGTTTCTGAAAATAGCTATTTCCTCTAATAAACCACTCTTAACTCCGTGGGTCACCTCCGCAGCCAGTTGTTTTGAAATCACTTAGCAACCGCAGCAAACACAGCTTCAGAAGCTACCGACTGAAGCCAGGACATCAAAAGTCATCAGACTGCAGGCGGTCCTCGACTTACGACAATTCACGTAGTGAACGTTCAAAGTTACAACGGCACCGAAAGAAAGCGATGACTTATAACCGTTTTTCACCCTTACGGCCGCTGCAGCATCCCCAAGGTCGGCTGATCGAAATTCAGACGTTTTGGCCAGCGGTTCGTATGTACAACGGTCGCCTTGTCCCGGGGGTCACACGATTCCCTTTTGCAGCCTTCTGACCAGCAAAGTCAACGGGGAATCCAGACAAACTTAACAACCGGGTTACTAACTTAAGAACTGCAACGATTCACTGAACAACGGGGGGGGGGGGCAAAAACGGTGGCAAAATTCACCTGAACAACTGTCTTGCTTAGCAATGGAAATTTTGGCCTCCCTCGGGATCGGAAGCTGAGGACTGCATACACATTGCACACACGGACGTATTTTTCACGTGACGAAAATGACAGCGCAGCCGGCCCTAGCAATCGGAGAAGCTAATGCAAAATAAACACAAAGCTTTCCACTCTGTTTGGACTTGTCAGCCACCCACAGTGAGGAAAACAATCGCAACGCCAAGAGTTAGAAGGAAGCCAGCAGTTATGACACAACACAAATCGCAGGCTAGAAATCCTTCGCAGAAGCCTTCCGCAACAGCCTCACCCCACCAGATGCCCTGAGGTTGCAATTCCCAGAATTAGCTCTACAGGATCATAACATTCCCGACATATTTGAAGCTTAAAAAAAAAAAAGCCCCACGAATTCACCAGCTCCCTAACTAGACCGTCAGAAATTCCTCTCGCCTTCCTCTCAACCTGTCAAGCCCTGCCCCAACTTGGTCTTCCAGGGGAAAAAACCAAAAACTCTCGACTCCATTTGTGCAAAAAGATTACTTTTACGAAAAGCCAAGTAGCTACAGTAAAGCAAAGCCAGAACTGAGGTTTTGCACCTAAAGGTGGCCCGGTTAATTTTCCCCTTTTTTTGTTCCACCACCGTTGTCTCCCGCTTGTCACATCCAAAGAAGTTGTTTTGGTAACTAGCCCTGGAAAGCTGGGTTAAATGGTGAGCCTTTACAGTATATTCCATTCCTAAGCCCGTGGCGTTGGGATGGGCCTATGACAACTCGTCATGCGAACTTACCACGACCAACTCACCTGGTCAACTCACCACGACCATCTCACCATGGCCAACTCACCGCGGCCAACTCACCATGGTCAACTCACAGCAGCCAACTCGCCACGGCCAACTGACCATGGCCAACTCGCCGTGGTCAACTCACTGTAGTCAACTCACCACGACCATCTCACCATGGCCAACTCACTGCAGCCAACTCATCATGGTCAACTCACCGTGGCCAACTCACCATGGTCAACTCACCACGGCCAACTCACCATGGTCAACTCACTGCAGCCAACTCACTGTAGTCAACTCACCACGACCATCTCACCATGGCCAACTCACTGCAGCCAACTCATCATGGTCAACTCACCGTGGCCAACTCGCCACGGTCAACTGACCATGGCCAACTCGCCGCGGTCAACTCACCGCAGCCAACTCACTGCAGCCAACTCACTGTAGTCAACTCACCACAACCATCTCACCATGGCCAACTCACTGCAGCCAACTCATTATTGTCAACTCACCATGGCCAACTCGCTGCGGTCAACTCACCATGGTCAACTCACTGCAGCCACCTCACCGTGGTCAACTCACTGCGGCCAACTCACCGCGGTCAACTCACCGCGGTCAACTCGCTTCAGGACAAATCGCAGGACAAGAGTTACACTCATATCGAAGAAACAGTCTAATAGACTCATTAAAGAAAGGGTGCCAAAGGAGGGACAAAATAAAAGGCGAATGACAAAAATTAAAATCATTTTTAAATGATTTTAAATAATTAAATTGAATTGTTGAATTGTCCCGCAGCCAGTTGTCACGTGGCGAGTTGGCCGCGGTGAATTGGCCGTGCCAAGTTGGCTGCGGCAAGTTGTCCCATTCCGCCTTGGGATGGTGCGCCTGTGTCTCAGGACAGCACGATGGGTTGGTTTTGTTTCCCCCTTCCCCAGCGCCTTCTCCCCCCCCCCACCCCATAGTTTATGGCAGGCTGGCATCTAGTGAAGGAAAGCTGGAGCGCAGGATGGCAGTTCTGACCCAACCCTTGGCGAACTTACCATTGACAGCTTTTTCTATTAACTCTTCGCACGCGTTGAAGTCTCCCTTCAAGACCAGTTTCTCGTGAAGGTCCGTCAGCATGGGGTGTTCCAGGGCGATCTTGGTTTTCTTCTGCAGGGACTCGAACGCCTCCGTGTAGTTGTGCTGGCGAAAGTGCTTCAAACAGAGGCGAATGGCTTCCTGTTCACGGTACTACTGGAACACAAGAAAACGTATGAGAGCTGCACAGTTGAGCATCCTGTTGGTATCCTTGCGCACCCAGGCCTAGGGGACAGGAAAATCAAGATCCTTGGAAGGAGAGGCTTAACAGAGCAGCATATATGGGTTCGTTCAATGTTATCCTCATAGTGAATCTTTTGAGGTATGGCTGATCTAGGCACTGTATCGTTAGCAATAGCCATAGCACTAATCTGTACCATCCCATAGTACTGGACTTCAGTTCTGAAATTGTTTTTTTGGATGAGAAGCAGAACTGTCAGGATAATGATTTAACAGCTAAACAGCTTTTTACATAAGCTGTATGTAATGTAATGTGGATGATGCAATATTTGAAATGACTTGGCAGGTGTGTGTATCCCTTTAAGAGTCTGAGTATAAAAGGGAAGTCTTTTGCTGGAGACTTTTTCTCTCTAGTCCGTTTGATTGCTGTAGCTGCTGTGTACTGGAGTTTGCTGTTTCACCACGTGTATGTATTTTGTTCCTAGTCTATATTTGTAGATAGAGTGTAATATAAACCATCATTTAATTACAAACCATTGTTTACTGCATTTACTCCTGGGTTACCTCAGCGCAATAAGACTGTGCGTGCTCTGACAAGAACATTTTAAAGGAAAAAGGAAACAAAAAACAAAAAAGTCCAGTTGCCTTTCGGGAAAAACATCTTTGGTATTTTTTTTCAGTCCCACTATAACTTCAAACGGACGCTAAATGAATGGTTATTAAGTCGAGGATGACCCTGTATAACCTTAAAAGAGTCAGGGGCAGCTGGGGTTTCAAACTCAAGTTTTGCAAATCACACAGCAAAATCTCTCTCTCTCTCTCTCTCTCTCTCTCTCTCTCTCACACACACACACACACACACACACACACACACACACAGACACACACACACACAGACACACACAAACACACACGTACACAAAACATCCACCTAGCTGGAGCTCTTTCATGCACAGAATAGAATCCTACCTTGCTGTACCAATTGAGACAAGGCTGTACCACATCTGGATCATCAATACCGTTGAGTTCAACGTACCAGATGCTAAAATTGAAGCTGGGACCCCAGGACAGGAGTGGAACTGGAAAAAAAGAAGGACAAAGAAATTGAAATACGAATCTCTCCATGTTTCCTCCTAGGCAAGTTCACAGCTCCAGCTCGTTCAAGAACACAGGACAAAGTAGCAGCTGTTTGAGGATGTGCTTAGCGGAATAATAGAACTTGTTGTCTTTCTAGCCTTTCCTATTGCAATTTCTCATTCTGGGAAGAAGATTCCAAATCCAGCAGGGTCTTTTAGAAGAGCAATAAAGATGGTTAGGGGAACGGAGGCTAAAACCTACGAAGAATGGTTGTGGGAACTGGGTTCGTCTAGTCTAGTGAAAAGAAGGAGTAGGGGGTGACGTGACAGCCGTGTTTTCCAATATCTGAGGGGCTGCCGCAAAAGATAGGGGGTCAACCTATTCTCCAAAGAGGACAAGAAATAACAGATATCCCAAAGAGGCTTTTTTGGGATGACTGAGAATCTCCATCGACGTTTAGCGAAACGATAGATGGAAAATAACCAAGGAGAGAAGCAACCTAGAACTAAGGAGAAATTTTCCCGACCGTGAGAGCAATCAACCAAGGGAACAGCTGGCCTTCAGAAGATGCGGGTGCTCCACCACTGGAGGCTTTTAAAAAGAGACGGGACAGCCTTTTGTCTGAAATGGTATAGGGTCTCCTGGTCGAGAAGGGGGCTGGACTAGAAGACCTCCAAGGTCCCTTCCAGCTCTATTCTAGTCTTCTTCTCCTCCCTTCTAACTCTATTATTCTATGTTCAATGTTCTTTGAGAATCTCAAAGGCCGGCCGCCAAGTTTTGTTTGTGGTTCACCTGTCTCAACAGGGGACAGCTGACTTTCAAAACGCTCAGGTAAGACACCGTTCCAATCTTTTCTAAGAGCTACCTGTCTCTTCCCTGAAGACTGGGAGAAAAAGAAAACTATTGTCAGGAGGCAAAAGAAGGCGGCACAGAGGACAAATATGTCTATCTGCTCACATATGGCTCTGCTCTGATCCATTAGTTAGTCTAACCTCATCCCTAACCCTTCGCCCTCAATACATTATCCGAATCTACATGTCCCTCAACTGCCTAGGCCAGGGGTAGGCAACCTTGGCTCTTTTATGACTGGTGGACTTCAACTCCCAGAATTCCTGAGCCAGCATGGCTCCTATGGAAACCTCTCCCTTTCCCCTCAGTATGGCTGGCTCAGGAATTCTGGGAGTTGAAGTCCACCAGTCATAAAGCGGCCTAGGCCTAGGCCAAGAGTAGGCAACCTTGGTTCTTTTATGACTCGTGGACTTCAACTCCCAGAATTCCTGAGCCAGCATGGCTCCTATGGAAACCTCTCCCGTTCCCCTCAGCATGGCTTGCTCAGGAATTCTGGGAGTTGAAGTCCACCAGTCATAAAGCGGCCTAGGCCTAGGCCAAGAGTAGGCAACCTTGGTTCTTTTATGACTCGTGGACTTCAACTCCCAGAATTCCTGAGCCAGCATGGCTCCTATGGAAACCTCTCCCGTTCCCCTCAGCATGGCTTGCTCAGGAATTCTGGGAGTTGAAGTCCACCAGTCATAAAGCGGCCTAGGCCTAGGCCAAGAGTAGGCAACCTTGGTTCTTTTATGACTCGTGGACTTCAACTCCCAGAATTCCTGAGCCAGCATGGCTCCTATGGAAACCTCTCCCGTTCCCCTCAGCATGGCTGGCTCAGGAATTCTGGGAGTTGAAGTCCACCAGTCATAAAAGAGCCAAGGTTGCCTACCCCTGGCTTAGATCAGTGATGGATTTCTCAGAGTGGGAGGTTTTCAAAAGGAAAACCTCGTGTCCAGGAAGGCTTAATGGACTTCTACTATGGAGAGCTGACAGCTATGGTTCGAGACCTGAGCCTTGCACAATGGGGTGAGCTCCCGTTCCTCGCTCCAGCTCCAACTCCACCTAGCTGTTCAAAAGCAAGCAAATGCAAGTAGATAAATAGGTACCACTTCGGTGGGAAGAGGTAACAGCATTCCATGTGTGTTTGGCATACAGCAGCCACGCTGACCACGGAAAATGTCTTCGGACAATGCTGGCCATGAAACGGAGATAAGCACCCCACCCTAGAGTCAGTCAGACCTGACCGAGAGAGAAACCTTTTATCTTTTTACTATGAAAAAGACTGGAGACTAGCTCATGTGAACTGTCTCTTTGAACTCATATCTTCTATGAGTTTTGGTTAAGATAGATAGATAGATAGATAGATAGATAGATAGATAGATAGATAGATAGATAGATAGATAGAGATAGATAGATAGATAAATAGATAGATAGATAGATAGATAGATAGAGATAGATAGATAGATAGATAGATAGATAGATAGATAAATAGATAGATAGAGATAGATAGATAGATAGATAGATAGATAGATAGATAGATAGATAGATAGATAGAGATAGCTAGCTAGCTAGCTAGATAGATAGATAGATAGATAGATAGATAGATAGATAGATAGATAGGCAGGCAGGCAGGCAGGCAGACAATCTTTATTGTCATTTTTTACCGTGGGCACAACGGCACACATCAAAAATAAAATTTAGTTGCCCACTCTCAAAGTGAAAAACACATACATGACACAGACCTAAAACATATGATATACAACATATGTATAGACCCACATCCCTACATATACATAACAATAAAATATTATTCACTGTCCATCTTGAACATATAACGGAAGGAGGAAGCCTGACAGTTCACAAGGTCAATGCTGTATGGAATGAAACTGAATCTGGATGTTGTGCTTCGGATACCACGGAGCCCCCTCCTCCCAGAAGGGAACAAGGAAAACAGGTCGTGAAGAGGGTGTGTAGCGTCCCAGATAATCTTACGGACCCTGCTCAAACAACGCTTCTGTGCTATGTCCTGGATGGGAGGGAGGGAGGGAACTGCCAATGATCTTTTCGGCCGTCCTCACCACTCTCTGCACCGCCTTCCTGTCTGAAGCAGGGATGCTTCCAAACGAGACGGTGATGTTGTATATAACTAGCATAGAAAAACAAGAGCACACCCCACATCCATCTAGCACTGTTGATATTAACATCTGCAAACAAACCACCAAACTCAGAGAGCACCAAGGACACTCCAGCTTTGCAGGAGTCATTAAAACCACCTTTTCGAAATACGATAAAAAAATCACCTCTTCAATCAACATCACTCCACATTAGAAGTTTATATTCAACGTACGCCATTCCGTCATCCAAACCACGGACATTTCCAGTATCACCCCAATCCTGGAAAGATGTCTACGGGGATTCTCATTCATCCAGGTCACGTTGGTCCCGAAGGTGCTTTTTCCAAAGGCAACTGGGTTTTGTTTCCCCCCTAAGCACATTTTGCTACTCATCTAGGAAGCTTCCTCAGTTCAGCTGCCTTTGGAAAAGCACCTTTGGGCCAATTCTGGACAACCAACCCAGCTCCTTAAGCATCCTGCAGTTAATCTCCCTCCCGCAAGAATTGTTAAGATCAGGAAGAGAGGAGAACAGCCTGCAAACACCCCGACTTCCTAGAACAAAGCGCCAATTAAAATCGAGCACTTTCTAACAACAAACGCCAGCTTTGCCAGGAAATTAAAATGCCTTCCATTAGTGCAAAGTTTTGTTATTTCAAAGGCGTCTGATGTCGCTTGCCCTTTAGCAACCAAGCACAAAGCACCTCACAGCAGATGCCCGAGCACTTCAAACAGAAATAAAGCCTAATGAATGCCAATAGCATTTCAAATGATGCCACCGCTTATAAAAAGGCTGTGCTTCTCAGGCGGTACAAATCTGAAATAAGGGGAGCCATCACGCACGCGGAAAGTTCCAATGCCATGTTGCGCAAATCGGTTGCGAAGGCAGTGGACAGTGATTTTATAGAGGAGCGATGGCGTTCCTGACACCGTCCCTTTGATCGCTGCGAATGAAGCATTGGGCTTGCGGGTTAAAGGGAAGGGCCACCGGCCACGCTTAATTTTGACCTAGTGCCCAGTTTGGAACTGGGCAGTCATAGCTGACCGAAAACTGAAGCTTAGGATATATTTAAGTGTCTGCTTGAAGATACTCTTAAGGTCAGCAATAAATAGCAGAGGTCAAGGAGCTGTCTGTTAGGGAGATTTATCTTTGTCGCGGAATCTCATCCAGCTCCAGGTTAGGACTTTAGCAGTGGACCTGCTAGCCCACACCAGCCTTTCTGTTTCTTCCCGATAAAGGTGGTTGCCCAGTTCTCTTAAATTGTTATGGTTGCTGTGAGCAGCACAGATTTGCTTTAAGACGGGCAGCCTTTGGATGGATGGATGGATGGATGGATGGATGGATGGATGGATGGATGGATGGACGGACAGACGGACAAATAGATTAGATAGATAAGATGGATAGACACGATTAGATAATACACTGGATGGATGGATGGACGGACAGACAGAGGGATAGACAGAGAAGATGGATAGGAGCTAGATCAGATAATACACTGGATGGATGGACAGACAGACAGAGGGATAAAGAGAGTAGACAGAGAAGATGGATAGGAGCTAGATCAGATAATACACTGGATGGATGGATGGACAGAGACAGAGGGATAAAGAGAGTAGACAGAGAAGATGGATAGGAGCTAGATCAGATAATACACTGGATCAGACATGTCAAACACAAGGCCCGGGGGCCGGATCCGGCCCGCAAAGTGGTTTCATGTGGCCCACGAAGCCATCCTGGAAACAGTGAGGGAATGGCCCCCACTGCCTTGGCCCTGGCCCAGAGACCCTCCTTCTGCCAGAGACCCTCAGATCTGTTCCACTCCTGCCCAGGGCCCCATAGGCACCCTTGATGCCAATGATGTAGAATTGGCCATGCCCACCCTGTAGGCCACGCCCACCCTGGCCATACCCACCCGGCCCCTTGAGGGCAACCGCAATGCTGATGCGGCCCTCAATGAAATTGAGTTTGACACCCCTGCACTGGATGGATGGATGGACAGACAGACAGAGGGATAAAGAGAGTAGACAGAAGATAGAGAGAGAGAGAGATCAGATAATACACTGGATGGATGGATGGATGGATGGATGGATGGATGGATGGATGGATGGATGGATGGACGGACGGACAGATTAGATCAGGGGTGTCTAACTTGCAACGTCACGTGACATGTTGTGACGTATTGCGACTTTTTTTCCATTGCCGGCAATGGGGTGGGCGCGCTTTCAGCATGACGCATCCGGCCCGCGGGCCGGCAGTTTTACACCCCTGGATTAGACAGATAAGATGGATAGACAGATAGATTAGACAATACACTGGATGGATGGATGGATGGATGGATGGATGGATGGATGGATGGATGGATGGATGGACGGACGGACAGACAAATAGATAAGAAAGTAAATAGATAAGATGGATAGACAGAAAGATAGATTAGACAATACACTGGATGCATGCATGGATGGATGGATGGAAAGACAAATAGATAAGAGAGTAGATAGAGAAGATGATAGACAGATAGATTAGATAACATACTAGATGGATGGATGGATGGATGGATGGATGGATGGATGGATGGATGGCCAATAGAACAGATAGGTAATGGATGACAGATATGATGGATGGATGGACAAGAGAGTAGATAGGTAATGGATGGATGAATGAAGATGGGTAGACAGATTAGATAATACACTGGATGGATGGATGGATGGACAAAGACAGACAGACAGACATGATGATGGAAATGGAGGCAGGCAGGCAGACAGATCCTCAACAGATCTCCTAGAAGAAACCCATTCAGAGGGGACAATGCAGGAGATGCAACCAATTGCTGAAGCAGCTTCTAAAGGCTGCAAATAAGCCCCGAGGTTGTTTGAAACACACTCACCCGTGTTTCAACATTAAGTTTTCTCCAGAGCAGGGGTCCTCAACCCCCGGGCCGCAGCCTGTTCAAAACAGGGCCGGAGAGATGGGCAAGTGCGCGCACGTAAAGCTCTGCTTGCGCGAACGCCGCTTGGCGCACAAGCCCTCTCTGCTCGTGCGAGCGGAGCTTGGCGCACAAGTGCAAGTAGACTCCACTCACGCGCCAATCTCCATTGGCGTGAGTGGAGGGCACGAGGACCCACCACTGACCCAAATGGATCTGTGCATGCGTGTGCGTGCGCCTGGCGCGTACGCGCCTTCCCCTCCTTGTGCCAGGCTGGAAGACCGCCAGGCTGGAAAAGTTGGGGACCGCTGCTCCGGAACATATTAAGGGATAAGTGATACGAAGGTCAGTCAAGCGGGCCAGCTTCTCTTGAAACGGAAAACAGGAACTGCCTATCGTTACAAAGGGGGTTTTTTTGTTCTGTTTCCCCCCCCCCTAAAATCTTCAAATGTTCTGGGGCGGGGATTCTCAACCTCAGCAACTTTTAAGATGCGTGGCTTTCAGCTGCCGGGCTGGGGAATTCTGCACGTCGAAGTCCAGCACGTCTTAAAAGCTGCTGAGGTTGAAAAATGCTGCTCTAGAGTGCGCAGGGGTCACATGAAGCACCCGCAAGGACAAACGCCAGCACAACGTGGAGATTTTTGTTGATGTGGGTTTGGGTTTGGTTAGTCTAAAGGAAAAGAGAAATGGGGGAGACACGATAGCAGCGTTCTAGTATTTGAGGGGCTGCCACAAAGAAGAGGGGGTGAAACTATTCTCCAGAGGGCCAGAGGGCAGGATGAGAAACAATCGCTGGAAACTGATCAAAGAGAGAAGCAACCTGGATTTAAGGAGAAAGTACCTGACACTGAGGACAATTAACCAGTGGAACAGCTTGCCACCAGAAATGGTGGACGCTCCATCACCGGAGGTTTTTAAGAAGACACTAAACGGTCACTGGTCTGAGATGGTAGAGGTCCTCCTGCTTGAGCAGGGGGATGGATTAGAAGACCTCCAAGGTCCCTTCCAGCTTTATTCTATTCTAAATTCTACGTTGATCTTTAGGGCGGCTCCTATAGTTCCCGAAATGCCTAGGGGTGCCACCGCAATATTTGCAGCTGATAAGAAAGAAAAAAGTCAATAAATATGGATTTGATAACACAGCAGCACGGTTACTGGTGGGACAATACTGGAAGAAGGATAGTTTGCCTACTATAGAAAAATGGGTGTTTAAAGTTTCGAATCTTGCAGAAATGTCTAAGATTTCTGCTTATTTGAAGGATCATTCACAGGAAAGATATATTTCAGTTTGGAGGAGATGGATAGATTATATTCAGAATAAATATGGGACTAAAAAGTTCCATTTAGCTTACGAGTAGATTTTAGAGGGATATTGTTATTAATTTTAGTGTTAGTACTTTGTATGTATCTATATTAAAGGGGAGTTAAAGCACATTATGAATTTGGTTAATTTTATATTATGGATAATCTTTAGTTAGAATACGATTATTATAACCCTGTATTCAGCTCTGGGAAGTGGGGGGGGGAAGGGGGTTGGTTTGGGGTGGGTGGGGTTTGGGGATGTATTGTAAAATCTTTTTTTGTAAAACTCTTTAATAAAGACTTCTTGCTTAGCTAGCAAAAAAAAGTCAATAAATACGGCTAAACACCGATGCAGTTCGGGTCCCAATAATCAGCGTGCAAAGAGAAGGGAGTGAAGCCTCCATCTGCAATCGAGCAGAAACCCCTGGCTAAAATAAAACACACACAAAAAAGCTTAAAGATAGGGATAGTACAACTCTAGCTACTGCAGCATTCTGACCCGCAATTAACTTATTACCCCATTACAGAAAAAAAGGTAAACAAAATACATAAATATCTTAGCTTATATGACCAGCCTCGACAGTAGCTAAAAATCTATCCACAGCCACGGCCGCCCTTTGCAGCCACCTCAATTTCATAGAGCAAAGAACACAAAGGAGGTTTTAAAAAAAAGCCTCCAATTGGAGCAACCAGGTTCAAAACGCAAAAAACCCCCACATCTGAGCTGTGATAAGTTTCTTCCCTGGGGTAAATGATTGACAGCTTCTCTGACCACCGAAGGGGGATCCAGTGGTGGGATTCAAATACGTGAACAACCGGTTCTCTGTGTGGATGCCGCTTCCGGAAGTCCATTCTGCGCCCGGGCAACAAAACATTAGTTAACGGTTCTGCCAAAGTGGTGCGAACGGGCTGAATCCCACCACTGGACTCAACCCATGGGAAACAGTTAGCAAAAGAGGACCAAGGCAGAATTAGAACTCACGGTTTCCTGGTGATTGGCTCAAAGTCACCCAGCTGGCTTTCATATCTAAGGTGGAACTAGAACTCACTGTCTCCTGGTGATTGGCCCAAAGTCACACCTTGCTGGCTTTCATATCTAAGGTGGAACTAGAACTCACCGTCTCCTGGTGACTGGCCCAAAGTCACACCTTGCTTTCATATCTAAGGTAGGACTAGAACTCACCATCTCCTGGTGATTGGCCCAAAGTCACACCTTGCTGGCTTTCATATCTAAGGTGGAACTAGAACTCACCGTCTCCTGGTGACTGGCCCAAAGTCACCCAGCTGGCTTTCATGTCTAAGGCAGGACTAGAATTCACAGTCTCCTGGTTTCTAGCCTGGTGCCTTAACCATAACAAACAAATAGATAAAAGTCTTTCCATTAATCGCTTTCTATTAGCTTGTAACAGGAAGACTTTTATCTTATAAATATCTTTATTCTGCATGTCAGAGCACCAAAATTCCAAGACACTGAGGACAAACAAACACAGTTCTGTAAGGAATGAACAAAAAGCATTTCTGTCTCTTCGATGTCTCTATTAATTATTTTTTATCTAGCAGCAAGACTGTCTGCTCTTGAGGAGGAATTAAAAGAAGCCAGAGATGCTGAATTCTCCAGTGAATATCTAACTGATAAAAAGTAAAGGTAAAGGTTCCCCCACACATGCGTGCTAGTCGTTTCCGACTCTAGGGGCCGGTGCTCATCTCCGTTTCAAAGCCGAAGAGCCAGCGCTTGTCCGAGGACATCTCCGTGGTCATGTGGCCGGCGCACGGAACGCTGTTACCTTCCCAGTTACCTTCCCACCGTAGTGGTTCCTATTTTTCTACTTGCATTTTTACGTGCTTTTGAACTGCTAGGTTGGCAGAAGCTGGGACGAGTAACAGGCGCTCACTCTGTTACGCGGCACTCGGGATTCGACCCGCCAAACTGCCGACCTTCTGATCGACAAGCTCAGCATCCTAACCCACTGAGCCACCGCATCCCTTTGAAATGTCTTCTTAAAAACCTCCAGTGTTGGAGCGTTCACCGCTTCTGGAGGCAGGTCGTTCCACTGGTTAATTGTTCTAACTGTCAGGAAGTTTCTCCTTAGTTCCAGGTTGCTTCTCTGCTTGACGAGTTTCTATCCGTTGCTTCTTGTCCTGCCTTCAGGGGCTTTGGAGAACAGCTTGAGTCCCTCTTCTTTGGGGCAGCCCCTGAGATATTGGAAGACTGCTATCATGTCCCCCCTCGTCCTTCTCTTCATTAAACTAGACAAACCCAATTCCAGCAACTGTTCTTTATATATTTTAGCCTCCAGTCCCCTGATCATCTCTGTTGCTCTTCTCTGCACTCTTTCTCAACATCTTTTTCACATCGTGGTGACCAAAACTGGAGGCGGTATTCCAAGTGTGGCCTTCCCAAGTCTTCAATTTACATTACTTATTTCATTTTTAATCCCACCTTTATTGTTGTATAAGTAGCTCAAGACAGCAAACATATGTAACATGTCTTCCTCTTCCTATTTTTCCCATGTGGGGAGTCAGCCCCGCTCCAGAGAAAGAAATATTTTGGGAAATATTTAAAAGGCAGAATATATTTCCCCAAAGGAATAATGGAGATCTTAGAAAAGGACAGAAGCCAGCCCCCAGAAAAAAGCCCAAGCCCCTAGGCCAAGGGTAGGCAACCTTGGCTCTTTTATGACTGGTGGACTTCAACTCCCAGAATTCCTGAGCCAGCATGGGGGAACTATGGCCCCCTCATGACTCGTGGACTTCAACTCCCAGAATTCCTGAGCCAGCATGGCTCAGCGTGGAAACCTCTCCCTTTCCCCTCAGCATGGCTGGCTCAGGAATTCTGGGAGTTGAAGTCCACCAGTCATAAAAGAGCCAAGGTTGCCTACCCCTGCCCTAGGCAGAGGCCAGCTTTTAGAAATGCAAATTCAATAATCCATTCAGAAAGGTTGGAGTCAGGAAGCTAGAAATTAGGAAGACAAAGACCCTTAAAATCTACATGCCCCCACCCAAATTCTAAAGACAGGAGACATAATAGGATTAACCAATGCCAAAGTGGCACACTCAGACTCAGGTCAAAGTACATGACACAGGAAATACAAGGCCTCAAACAGGAACAGGAAACAACCTCAAGAGCCCCAGAAGGTATAAAAACCCCACTCCCTACTACATGTGGTCAGTTGTTTTTTTTTCCAGAGCCATCTTTCTGTCTGGCTCTCCTCTTCAATAAACTACAAGCTTCTTTGTAAAGCAGTCTCCATTTTGTTTATTCCCGGCTTGGACTGGACGCTGGTGAAGATTTCTCCTTCATCACCCACAACGACAACGCTGTGAGGTGAGCTGGGCTGAGAGAGATCTACTAGCCCAAAGTCACCCAGATGGCTTTCAGGCCAAAGGCAGAACTAGAACTCACAGTTTCCTAGTGAATGGCCCAAAGTCGCCTAGATGGCTTTCATGCCTAAGGAAGGACTAGAACTCACCATCTCCTGGGGGTTGGCCCAAAGTCACCCAGACAACATTTGTGCCAAAGGCAGGACTACAACTCACAGTCCTCTTGGGATTGGCCCAAAGTCACCCAGATGGCTTTCAGGCGAAAGGCAGAACTAGAACTCACAGTTTCCTAGTGAATGGCCCAAAGACGCCCAGATGGCTTTCATGTCTTAAGATGGTACTATAACCCACCATCTCCTGGTGATTGGCCCAAAGTCGCCCAGCCGGTTTTCATGCCTAAAGTAGGACTAGAACTTGCCATCTCCTGGTTTTTAGGGCAGCACCTTAACCACTACACCTAATTGTCTCTCCATATGGCACTAGTTTCTCAAGGGACATGAGGCAGCACAAACTTTACTCCTATCGCTCCTTTTTATGCTGGAAGCCACTAACAGAATCACCACGCAATCTCTCCGCCGGAATAATCCGCCAGATGCTCCCAGTCCAAATTGCCCCACCGCAATCTGTCAAGACGGAAAAGGGGCCGAGTTCTAAAAACGGCAGGAAGCACAACAATAGGACAAGCAAGAGCGGTGTTTCTCACAAACCCCTCGTGGCTTTAAGATGGGCAGACTTTCAACTCCCGTCATTCATTCCCCTAGCTAGCTTTGAAGAAACCAACATCTTAAAGCTGCCAAGCGTAGGAGGATGTGGCGGCACAACCTGGGGGCGGAGTTAAAACAGGGATCAGCCTAGAATCCCTACGTAGCCACAAACGGGGTCCAACCGCCCTTATCTAGTGCCAAAATAGTGCTAACCATTTAGTTGAGAGAATTCCTGTGATAGGCACGAGTAGCAATCAATCAGTTTAACTGCGCCTTCAGCACTACTGGTTGCAAGGTTGAGAAACAGTGAGCCATTAGTCAAAAAAAAAGCAAGAGGAGAATTACAGATTTACCTATCTTAATAAATCGACAAGGGAACATCTGCTCATCGATTTTATGCTTCAGAGTAAATGTTTCTTTGTTATAGTCATTCTTTAAGCCACTGTAAAGGGAGAAAAAAAACAACGTGAAAGATTATTCAAAGTGAAGTGAATTAGTAGACAGGTTTTATATATGATAAGCTGGCATCTATAAAAGGCCATTAGGGAGGCCAGAAGGCCATCAGCAATAATGCTGACTAGGCCACTTTCTCTGCTGTACATCATTTTCCTACATTTACGTCAGAAAGTCAGCTCTGAACAGCTTGGAGAGTCAATATATCAAAAAGTCAATCTGGATGCTGAAGTTTTCATTTGAACGTGGATTAATCAAAATCGGTCCGGAAGCATTGTTTTTTCAATCTCTATTTAAAATAGTTCTACAGTACTTTGAAAACACGAGACAGAACCTAAAGGGAATAGAAATATTTTGCTTCTCTTTTGCAAAATCCCACCATCGACCTTGGGATGTTCACAAAGCTAAGACAGCGAAAATCTTGGTTTACGCTCCCTGCTATTTATCATGGCACAGGCAGTCCTTGACTAACGAACACAACAGAAGCTCAAAATTTCCAGGGCTCAACAGGACATCTGTTAAGTGAGTTCTGCCCCCATTTTATGACCATTCTTGCCACAACTGTTACGTGAATCACTGCAGTTGTTGAGTTAGTAGGGTGATTCTTAAATGAATCTGGTTTCCTCACTGACGTTGCTTGTCAGACGGTTGCCAAAAGGCGATCGCGTGACCTCGGGACACGGCGTCCGTCATAACTACGAGTCAGTTGCCAAGTGTTTGAGTTTTGTTCACCTGACCACGGGGGATACTACAACGGTCCTAGGTCTCTTTTTGCAGTCCCATTTTCACTTTGGACTATCACTAAAGGAAAGGTTGTATATCAAGGACTATCTGTGTTAGTTTCACTAGGCCAGGGGTAGGCAACCTTGACCCTTTTATGACTCGTGGACTTCAACTCCCAGAATTCCTGAGCCAGCCATGCTGAGGGGAAAGGAAGAGGTTTCCATGCTGAGCCATGCTGGCTCAGGAATTCTGGGAGTTGAAGTCCACCAGTCATAAAAGAGCCAAGGTTGCTTACCCCTGGCCTAGGCCTGGGCCGCTTTATGACTAGTGGACTTCAACTCCCAGAATTCCTGAGCCAGCCATGCTGAGGGGAAAGGAAGAGGTTTCCATGCTGAGCCATGCTGGCTCAGGAATTCTGGGAGTTGAAGTCCACCAGTCATAAAAGAGCCAAGGTTGCTTACCCCTGGCCTAGGCCGCTTTATGACTCGTGGACTTCAACTCCCAGAATTCCTGAGCCAGCCATGCTGAGGGGAAAGGAAGAGGTTTCCAAGCTGAGCCATGCTGGCTCAGGAATTCTGGGAGTTGAAGTCCACCAGTCACAAAAGAGCCGAGGTTGCCTAACCCTGCACTAGGGCATATAAAAAGGAAAACATAAACCACAGAGAAAGGAGCAAAAAGGATGATGATGATGATTATTATTATCATGCTAAAACATCAAACCAGAACTTCAGTTCTTCTTAGTTTTGTTATGATGGGCACCAAAGACATGGAAAGTACAACCCTACCTTGATAAAAGATCGGTCATGTTTTCTTCATTCATTCCACCAAAGACTTTAAATTTTTTTAAATTACAGACGTGCGTCTTCTCGTATTTTCCAAATGTGATGCTCTGAACTATGGCCGGTCTTTCAAGTTTCAAGATCAAATACTAGAAGGAGGAAGAGGAGAAAAAGAGGGATGTGGGTCTTGTGGCCTCACCTCTGTCAGGTTATCAATCCCAAAACCTTCTGAAGTAAGTAGAACATTAAAATGAAACCAGCAAAGCATACTGAATGGTTAGCACTTAATTTCATTGTGAGTTATACAATGGCAATAAAGATATTCTATTCTATTGTATTCTATTCTATTCTATTTCATATTTTCTATTCTGTGCCATTCCATTCCATATTTTCTATTCTATTGCATTCTATTCTAATTTCTATTCTAATTTCAATTCTATTCTATTTTATTTCATATTTTCTATTCTATTCCATTCCATATTTCTTCTATTCTATTCTATTCTATTCTATTCTATTCTATTCTATTTCATATTTTCTATTCTATTCCATTCCATTCCATATTTTTATTCTATTGTATTCTATTCTAATTTCTATTCTATTCCATTCCATTTTTATTCTATTCTGTATCCTATCCTATCCTATTCTATTCTTATCGTTATCCTATTCTATTCTATTCTTATCGTTATCCTATTCTATTCTATTCTTATCGCTATTCTTATCGCTATTCTATTCTATTCTATTCTATTCTATTCTATTCTATTCTATTCTATTCTAATTCTATTCTATAGGAATGCAAATGACCAGCTGTCTGCAAGGAGTATAAATCCTTCCAAACCCCACCATCCAGCCAACAGCTAAATAAGCTTCTTGGATGAAAAACAAGGAAGTCTTCAAAGATAAACGAGAAAGTTCAGTTGCCTCCTGAAAAAACACCTTTGGGACATTTTGTCTTCAGCCACCAGTGCTCCTATTTAGCATGCAGCCAAATTATCCCACGACTGTCCCATTAAAAAAAAAAAAAGCACCACGAAATCCCTCGCTCTGGAGTTTGACAGTTACAATGCGTCTGAAAATGACTCGCCGGGCCAAAGCTCCAAAGCTACATGATGTTTCCCAAGCTCTAAGCTGACAGAAAAAAAAATGCTTAACGCTGTATTCTCAAGACAATGTCAATGCCTCATTATCACACTTCTAACCATTGCGTAGAGACATTTCTTCTGCCAAGAGGAACTATTAAAGGCCATCTGGTAAACGCATGGAGGAAGCGCGGAGCACAACTGCTTAGCTGGTTATTTTTAGCTGAAATTTCAAGTTCGGGGAGGCTTTTTCCTCAATGCACCACCTCTGCCAACAGTTTGGAATTTGTCCATGCTGGAGTGTGAGATTCCGGGGAGCAAAAGAAGGGGGAAAGGCAATGGACCTTTCCCTCTAAGGCAGGGGTCCCCAATCTGTGGGCCGCAGCCCACTACCACTTGGCCACCGGGCCGCGTGAAGGCACATGCACTCACACACACTCGCGCTAGCGCCACCCCGAGCATCCCACCGGCGCTAGCGCTGCCCCGCCCCTGAGTGTCCCATTGGCACTAGCGCCGCCCCGTTTGCAGCACTCACGCCCGCACAGCCCCATTTGCATGCGCGCATGTGCTCACGTGCAGCCGTTTGCTTGTGCACATGCACTCAGACGCAGCCCATTTCTGTGTGTGCACACGGGGCTCATTGTTGCACGTGCGCACGTGCAGCCCATTTGCGTGCGCGCACGTAGCAGTGCCTGACTCCCTTTCCAGGCCGCCAAATCAAAAAGGTTGGAGACCTCTGCACTAAGGCAGAGGTCCCCAACCTTTCTAGGTTGGCGGCCCGGAGGGAAAGGAAGGGGGAGGCATGGGATGCGTGCACGCAGGGGACACAAACGGGGGCAGCACTGGGTGTGGGGCTAGCGCCCACGCGAAGTTGGGGGTGGCACTAGCGCCCGCATGATGCCGAGAACAGGCCTAGCGCCTGCGTGACACTCAGGACACACTGGCCAGCCATTCATGCAGCCCAATCGCCAGTGGGCCACGGCCCACAGGTTGTGGACCCCTGCTCTAAGGAATCCTGGTCACTTAAAGCTGCTATCCAACTAAAGCAACGTTTATTATTTCCTGTATTATTCATTTATTATTGCTTCCTGTACAGGCAATCCTCGCCCACCATCGAGCCAAACATTTTTATTGCTAAGTGAGACAGTGGTTAAGTGAGTTTTGCCCCATTTTACGACCTTTCTTGCCACAGTTAAGTGAATCACTGCTGTTGTTAGTCACATGGTTGTCACGAAGCTAACCAGCTGATGTATGATGTAATGTTGGGAATGACTCAGCAGGGTCTGTGTCCCTTTAAGAGTAAGCAGGGTCTGTATCTTTTTAAGAGCCTTGTATAAAAGGGAAGGCTCGGCAGATGTGTGCTCTCTCTTCTGTTTCCTGCTGTAATTGCTGTGTGTTGGAGACTACTGTATTAATACATGTGTGTGTGTGTTGTTCCTGGTGTATGATATTGTAGATAGTGTAGGATAAACCACCATTTAATATAGACCACTGTTTACTGTGTTTACTCCTGGGTTATCTTGCGCAATAAGACTGTGCATGCTCTGACAATGGTTCTTAACTGAATTTGGCTTCCCCATTGACTTGACTCCTCAGGTGGTTGCAAAAGGGGAGCACGTGACCCCCCAGGGAAACTGCAACCATCATGAATACACGCCAGTTGCCAAGCGTCTGAATTTTGTTCATGTGATGCTGCAATTGGCATGAGTGTGAAAAATGGTCGTGAGTTATTTTTTTCATGGTGTTGTAACTTTGAATGGTCATCAAACGGTTGTAAGTCAAGGACTACCTGTATTCCAACAACAACAAAAGCAAATAACCAGGATGCCGATAGTTTTGTGCACAGGACAAGGGGAAAAACAAGTAGGAAATGGCCTAAAAATCTGTTCTTTGAAGATTTCTTTTTAGATCATTGTGAGCTTCTCCCATACGACACAAGGTGCATCTTCAGGGTTTTCACTCCCAATAAAAAACAAATATTTGTGTAAAAGGTGCTGGGAGTGTAGTTGTACTAGGGAGATGGGGGGGGCTCTTAACTACTCAATGAAAAATCAGGAAGGATATTAGCTGAGAAAGTTCATAATTTTCATTGTCTAGAGCAGTGTTTCTCAAGAACTTTAATCTGTGTGGACTTCAACTCCCAGAATTCCACAGCCAGCATGCCAGGTAATTCTGAGAGTTTAGGTCCACAGAGATTAAAGTTATTAAAATTGAGAAACCCTGGTCTATATTCCAATGCCGAAGGAATGTGAAATAAACAAGACACGGACGGCAAATATAACTGAATACGCACAAGGGAGGCACAAGGGAAGTCTTACTTAAAGAAATGGAAATAACAGGAAGAATGAGGGAGTGGGGATAAAAGACGAGTTCAGGTTCCGCCGTAGGCGTGAAAGCAGCTGGGTGACTTTGGACCAATCACCAGGAGATGGTGAGTTCTAGTCCCGCCATTAGGCGTGAAAGTCATCTGCATCACTTTGGGCCAATCACCAGGAGATGGTGACTTCTAGTCCCGCCTTAGGCATGAAAGCCGGCTGGGTGATTTTGGGCCAACCACCAGGAGACAGTGAGTTCTAGTCCCGCCTTAGACATGAGGGACAGCTGGGCAACTCTGGGCCAATCACCAGGAGACAGTAAGTTCTAGTCCCACCTGAAGCATAAAAACCAGTTGGGTGACTTTGGGCTACTCACCAGGAAATGGTGAGTTCTAGTCTTGCCTTAGCCCTGAAGGACAGTTGAGTGACTTTGGGCCAGTCACCAGGAGACGGTGAGTTCTAGTCCTGCCTTAGGCATGAAAGTCATCTGCATAACTCTGGGCCAATCACCAGGAGATGGTGAGTTCTAGTCCCACCTTAGGCATGAAAGCCGGCTGGGTGATTATGGGCCAATCACCAGGAGACAGTGAGTTCTAGTCCCGCCTTGCTGGGCAACTCTGGGCCAATCACCAGGAGACAGTGAGTTCTAGTCCCACCTGAGGCATGAAAGCCAGCTGGATGACAATGGGCCAGTCCCTCTCTCTCAGCCCAATGCACCTCACAGGGTTGTTGTGGGGAAACTAGGGGGAGAAAGGCATCTCGGATATGTTTGCAGCCATTAAAAATTACCTGTGGAGGGTAGTTGCTTTCTGACGACCATCGTGAAGATTGATCATTGGGCTTGTCTACTAAAATATTCCTAGAAACACAGAAAGAGAGAGACAGGTGTAAAAACGAAAAGGTGACAACACAGCCGACTGCCCATCCACCATTGATGCTTGCTTTAACGGGAATAATTAAACAAGCCAGGTCTGTTGTTAGGTCCAAATCAGGATTCAAAACCTGATAAAACAGGCGGTCCTCAACTTACAACCATTCATTCAGTGACCAAATTTGCAACTGCACTCGAGAGACTTATGACCATTTTTCACACTTACGAACGAAGACACGGTTTCCGACAAATGGTGGTGATTTGCGAGGGTTTCCCCCTTTTTTTTTTTCCAATTACGACCCCTAAGCTGTTATTTCACAAGGCGTTTTCCGGGTGTTTTCGATCAAATTAGATGTTATTGTGCAAAAGTTACACAATAATCCACAGGTCATTTAGCGGGTTTTCGTGAAGTTATTGTTAGATCGTTAGCAAAGAAACGTTTTTTGCTAGTATTTTTGTGCTACGGATCCCTGCGAGTCTAGGGGCAAACCTATGGACCTCTTCTCAGGAAAAAAAAAAAGAATTATTTAAATGCAGGAAATAAAATACATACATGTGGACTGTAATGACAAAGGAAGCCTTGCTCCTCCTTTTTTTGCCCACTAAAGAGTTTTGCCCCTTAAAAGTTTCAAACTTGGCAGGAATGGCAAAAATTTCAGCATACCTGAAAGAACAATCGCAACAGAGATATATTTCGGAATGGAGAAGATGGGTTGAATATATTCAGAATAAGTATGGGACTAAAAAATTTCATCTAGCATATGAATGAATATTAGAATTATAACATGTACTATTATTTTACCTACGTATAAGGGGAGTTAAAGTGCGATAGGATTTAAAGTGTATTCACAGTTTGTTAGCTTATTTTAGTTTAAGCTTGTTAGAGGCAATACCCTCCTTTCAGCTCTGGGAAGTCGGGGGGGGGATGTGGGGGGGGGAGGCAGAGGAATGGAGTATACTTAAAATGTACTGTAAAACTTTTCAATAAAAAAAAGAGTTTTGCCCCATAAATTATTTTCAAGCACAAACCAATTCAGTTCATGGTAGGTAAATAAAATTTTTAGACATGAGATTTTAACAAACGAAGGCAAATATATATGTCCCAGCATAATGTAATAATAATAATAATAATAATAATAATAATAATAATAATGATGATGATGATGATGATGATGATGATGTTGTGGTTGTAAGGGACCTTGTAGGTCATCTACTCCAACCCCCTGCTCAGGCAGGAAACCCTATACCATTTCAAACAAATGGCTGTCCATTCTCTTCTTAAAAACTTCCAGTGTTGGAGCATTCACAGCTTCTGGAGGCAGGTTGTTCCACTGGTTAATTGTCCTCACTGTCAGGAAGTTTCTCCTTAGTTCCAGGTTGCTTCTCTCCTTGGTTAGTTTCCATCCGTTGCTTCTTGTCCTGCCTTCGGATGCTTTGGAGAATAGCTTGACTCCCTCTTCTTTGGGGCAGCCCCTCAGATACTGGAACAAAGCTATCATGTTCCCCCTCGTCCTTCTCTTCATTAAACTAGACATTCCCAATTCCAGCAACCGTTCCTTGTATGTTTTAGCCCCCGGTCCCCTGATCATCTTTTTTGCTCTTCTCTGCACTTTTTCTAGAGTCTCAAGATCTTTTTTACATCGTGGTACCTTTTGGGGAGGGACATGGTGGCTCAGTGGGTTAGGATGCTGAGCTTGTCGATCAAATGGTCGGCAGTTTGGCGGGTCGAATCCCGGGTGCCACGTAGCAGAGTGAGCGCCTGTTACTCGTCCCAGCTTCTGCCAACCTAGCAGTTCGAAAGCACGTAAAAAAATGCAAGTAGAAAAATAGGGACCACTCCGGTGGGAAGGGAACAGCGTTCCGTGCGCCTTTGGCGTCTAGTCATGCCGGCCACATGACCACGGAGACGTCCTCGGACAAGCGCTGGCTCTTCGGCTTTGAAACGGAGATGAGCACCGGCCCCTAGAGTCAGAAACGACTGGCACGCATGTGTGGGGGAACCTTTACCTTTACCTTTTGGGGAGTCTGTTGTAACTTTGAACAGTCCGTAAGTGACTGGTCTCTAAGTAGAGGACGACTTAATATCAAGTCCCTGGATAGCACAATTGCTGAGAAACCTCTGAAAGTGCAAGAAGCAAATGCAGGCTTAATGTTCCCCTTCAAATCCATGTTGCTTTGGGAAAAGTTACAGCTGCCCTATTCCAATCTTCCTTAAAAGTTGGATCAAGCGCACAATACAATTTACCCACAGCAGATACAAAATTCGAGAACCAACTGCAAGCCCCCGCTCTTGAACGGGACTTAGAAATAAGCAAATAAGCTTTTTTTCTTCTTTTTTTCTTCTCTTGTTTCAGAAAACGCAGCTGAGGAAAACACCAGCGCTGCACTTTCCTTACCACAAAATGCTTGCAAAGGAGACAAGAAGATGAATGGGCCGTGGAGAAAGAAACAAATCGCGTCCTTTGAAAAACCCTGAATGGGGTGATCAGACACAAATCAATCAGGGATAATTCCGCCGTTAAGAATCCTCCCTACACAAAAGGCCCAATAAATGCAGCTTTCCAACACGGGGAATCTGAAAGATGCACATTCGGAATGTTCTGTTTTCACAAAGCATTCATGCATCCCAGCGTTTATTTCTTTTTTGTTCTGCATCGATGAGGTTTTATGACAATCAGCGTTAAGGATCTGTGCCCTCCAGATGTTGCTGAACAACAATTCCCAGAAGATCCCCCAGCTAGCCTGGCCAAGAGTCCACGGCCTGAGAAACGTAGCTCGGTAACCTGTGAGGAAGCAAGGATAACCCAGGTCAACTGGGACAACCGCATCCTCTAGAAAAAGAACCGGTTTGAGGTAGTGGTGAAGGTCCTGGCCTAGAAACCAGGAGATGGTGAATTCTAGTGCCATCTCAGGAATGAAAGCAGGCTGGGTGACTTTTAGACCAATCACCCGGAGACGGTGAGTTCTAGTCCTCTTTAGGCCTGAAAGGCGACTAGAAGACTTTGCACCAATCACCAAGAGACGGTGAGTTCTAGTCCTCCTTAGGCCTGAAAGGCGACTAGGAGACTTTGGACCAATGACCAGGAGACGGTGAGTTCTAGTCCTCCTTAGGCCTGAAAGGCGACTAGGAGACTTTGGACCAATCACCAGGAGACGGTAAGTTCTAGTCCTCCTTAGGCCTGAAAGGCGACTAGGAGACTTTGCACCAATCACCAGGAGATGGTGAGTTCTAGTCCTCTTTAGGCCTGAAAGGCAGCTGGGAAACCTTGGACCAATCACCAGGAGACGGTAAGTTCTAGTCCTCCTTAGGCCTGAAAGGCAACTAGGAGACTTTGGACCAATCACCAGGCGACAGTGAGTTCTAGTCCCGCCTTAGGCATGAAAACCGGCTGCAGGACTTTCAGCCAGTCCCTCTCTCTCTCAGCCCAACCCACCTCACAGGGTTGTTGTTGTGGGGAAAATAGGAGGAGGAAGAATAATAACCGTCATGGAAACCAGTTCACGGACCGGAATATCCCGTTTCATCCTTTCAGCATAAAGCTGCTATCTCAGGAAACGTGACACATCTTTATAGCACTGGCATTCTGTCACGTTACAGCAGGGGTCTTCAAACTTGGCCCTTTTATGACTTGTGGACTTCAACTCCCAGAATTCCTCAGACAGAATTCTGGGAGTTGAAGTCCACAAGTCATAAAAGGGCCAAGTTTGAAGACCCCTGGCTTATATGGTCTATGCTGGCTGAGGAATTCTGGGAGTTGAAGACCACAAGTCATAAAAGGGTCAGGTTTGAAGAGCCCTGGCTTATATGGTCCATGCTGGCTGAGGAATTCTGGGAGTTGAAGTCCACAAGTCACAAAAGGGCCAAGTTTGAAAACCCCTGGCTTATATGGTCCATGCTGGCTGAGGAATTCTGGGAGTTGAAGACCACAAGTCATAAAAGGGCCAAGTTTGAAGACCCCTGCATTACGGCACTGCCATACCTCCATAGCTGTGTGAAGACTATCATACCTTAGGTTTTGGGCAACCGGGCTACAGTATCCTATAATTTACGACAAAGCTATTTTGTGGACACTGTCCCATCTAATTTAGTAACGTCTTCCTCTGAGACGGAGCCATCTCCAAGGAACTAAGCTGAGTGCAGGCAGTCCTCAATTTGTGACCAGTCACTAGAAGTTACAACAGATCTGAAAGAGGGGACTTATGACCCAGGCACTTATGACCCAGACTCAAAGTTGAGGAAACACACACAGAGACACACACGTCATATAACTGCACTTTGGGCACCGGGCTCCAAGACCGCATTTAGAACAATTCTGCTGCAAATCAACACTTCCGGTTTTCAACAAGACCGCCCCATAGCGAAGAATGGATTCAGCTTAACGACCACAGCAATCGCTCGATAACCCCAATGTCCATTTAACAACTGCAACAACTAAAAAAGGTTGTACGATCAGGGTTAGTCGTGGGACCGACCTATTTTATGACCAGTATGACTTAAGACCCATAAGGGGCGTGCTGCGTTACAGTCGCAGTTTGAGGACTACCTGTTTTTGAGGAGCTATCTGTTGGCTTCCATAACGTCAGACAGGAAAGATCCAAGTTCACCCACAGAGGTGTCATTAAACAGGTCTATCGCTTCTTATGCCTCTGCATGGCAAACTTCTTGACTGAGGGTTAGCATCAGCTAGGGAGGAACTAGATAAGGGTCAACAGGATTCGAGAGAGATTGGACTTGATTCGCTTGTAGCTATGTAGGGATTCTCGGCTGATCCCTCCTTTAACTCCGCCCCCAGATCCTGCCAGTCTTTCTCCTACACATGCCATAAAATACTGAAAACGGGTCTCCTACGCCAGAGGTCCCCAACCTTTTTAGGTTGGTGTTCCGGAGGAAAAGTAAGGAGGCGGCATGGGGCTGCATGCATGCGTGGGATGCAAAGGGGGGCGGTGCTGAGGGAGGGGCTAGTGCCTGCGTGAAGCTGGGGACGGCGCGACACTCAGGACGGGGCTAGCACGAGCGTGTGTGTGTGTGTGTGCTGGCCAGGCATTCACGCAGCCCAATGGCCGAGGCCACGGCCCGGTAGTGTGCTGTGGCCCACAGGTTGGGGACCCCCGTCCTATGCTGAGAGAGAGAGACTCTCACAGTCCCCATAAAAGCATCAGCCGGGCAACGACGAATGGAAACCCTGTGCAATTCGTTGGTTGTTTTTAACTTGCACTTGTTCATCCAATTCTATTCAAGCCCCCCAAGAGGATTAAACAGACCCACCCGCGGCTTTCGAAACTTGGCTATGTCGGAGAAAGCAATCCCAGTTATGCAAGCTGCACGGCTGGGCTGAACAGTTATTCGGAATTTCTGTTCTTTTTTTTTTTTTCTTCTTTCCCTCCCCACACCATTTCTTTGGTTTCACGGGTACCCTCTTTCGAATAGCAGAAAGGACGTTTGCAAATAGCAAGGGCTCAGGAACTTCCTGAAGATGGCTGCGATATTCTCTTTCCACTTTAGTGAACTGTTCTGTCTATTCTGCCTGTGGCTTTTCTCCAACCTTTTCTATGGATAAAGGTTAGTAGAACATTTATCGATTACCCAGCGCTTTGCTTCCATGTTTACAGGGGGCACCGCAAAGGGCGATGAAACGCTGGGTTTTGGGGGGAAAAAGTCCCAGGGAAAACTCCAAATACAGGTAAGTCCTCGACTTACGACGGTTCGGTCGCTGTTCGAACTTGCAGCAGCCCTGGAAAAAAAAAAAGCGTACCTCTGATCCCTTTTTCACACTAACGGCCGCTGCGGCGTCCTCGCGGTGGTGTGATCAAAATTCAGACGCTCGGCAGCTGACTCGTACTTACGACGCTTGCCGTGTCCTGCGCTCACGGGATCCCTTTTTTGCGACCTTCTGACAAGCCAGGTCAAGGGGGAAGTGACAACTGTGTTCCCAACGTTAACAACTGCAGCGACTGCCTTAAAGACCGCGGCGAGGAAAGCCGCAAAACGGGGACAAGAGTCTTGCTTGTTAGCAGAAGCGTCGCCCTGGGCCGAGGATCACCTAATAGTAATAAGAAGTTGGAAGGGACCTTGGAGGTCATCTAGTCCAACCCGCTGCTCAGGCAGGAAACCCTATACCATTTCAGTGTGTAATATTTCTCTACACGGATTTAAGTTATAAAAACTAGGGTGAAGTTCAACGCTGCCTTTGAATCCCAGACTGAATCTCGCACCCGGAGGGCAGAAGGTGGCTTTCCCAAAAGTAAACACACCAAGTGAGCAAACAGTTGCGACAGCTTTGGGTTTGCGTCCAAGTTCATCTCAGGACCCGTCGCCGAAAGGGAACTTGCACGCCGCAAGAAACTCGTCCTGCTTTTTATTTGTTCTCGCTTTCTCTCTTTCGCCCACCTCGTCGCCCACGTCTGCTCCGGGCTGAACGATGCTTACAAGCCCAAACTCAAAATATTAACTGCGTCTGCGCGATATTGGAAAAAAGTGAAGGATCACCATTCAGATGGAGAAATAACTGGGAGGGGGGAAACACTAGACTGCGCAGAGACTGACAGATGGACTATGAGATTTGAAAGGAAAAGAAGAAACAATATGATCCAACTTGAGACTTATTCTACCGATGGCTCGAGGGGAAAAAAAAAGGATTAGGAATTAAATGTGTCAGCAAATGTAAAGTCGAGACAGCACGTTGGAAAAATTATTACTTTATGTATGGGGGAAAAAATCAATAAAAACTTTAAAAAAATAGAATATCCCATTAGAATACCCCGTTTTTGCCATTTCCTTACTTGCTTGAAGTCTTCTCCTATTAGTGAGGGCTGCAAATATACTCAGAAATACAGGTACTGAAAATATAGAAGTACAAGGTGCTCCTCAGCTTATGACAATTGTGCCCACAATTTCTCTCGTTAAGGGAGACATTTGTTAGTTTTGCCCTATTTTGCGACTTTTCTTGCCACGGCAGTGAAGTGAAACGCTGCGGTTCGTAAGTTAGTAACACGGACTTCCGTCTTCTGAGCTTGGCACCACCTAATAAACCTTGCCGGATCTCTCCAGTTAAATATGAACAGCCCACACCTTCCACGTTGCCGTGGGTCCTCTGTCTCCCAGCACTTATGACCTCCCTGCTTATCCTGTCACCTCGGCCATTTTAAGTCTTTCTAATCTTAAATCAATTCTGATTTTAATGTCAGTTTTACTGAGTATATTCTACATTGCCCAGAGCCCCTCTGGGAGGTATAAGTAAGCAAGTAAGTAAGTAAATAAATGAATAATTTTTGGCTCAAAACTCAAGGCAAAATCCTTATGTGGCTACTCACATTTGGCCGAATAAAGTATTCTATTCTATTCTGTTCTGTTCCATTTTATTCTGTTTCATTTCATTCTGCTCCGCGCTGTTCTGATTCTATTCTACTCCACTCCACTCCATTCCCTATTCTATTCTATTTTAATTTCTATTCCATTCCCTATTCTAGTCTATATTCTGTTCAATTATTCTATTTTATTCTATATTCTGTTCAATTGTTCCATTCTATTCAATATTCTGTTCAGTTATTCTATTCTATTCTATATTCTGTTCAATTATTCTATTCTATATTCTGTTCAATTATTCTATTCTATTCTACTCTACTCTATTTTAATTTCTATTCCATTCCCTATTCTATATTCTTTTCAATCATTCTATTCTATTCTATATTCTGTTCAATTATTCTTTTCTATTCCATTCCATTCCACTCCAATTTTCTATTCTATTCTACTCTACTCTTAATTTCCATTCCATTCCCTATTTTATTCTGTTCTATTCCTGAGTTTAGCATTCAGTGTTACAACCCTGTGATGAACATCCCTCGCTATTTTTATGTTTTCCTTCATGTCCTGAGCCTCCAACACAATTTTCACCTCCAACACAACTGTCTCTTTGATCTGTGAACTTGATGGTGGTGGTGGTCTTGGAGACCACCCTGTTAGGCATATGGTGTTAGCCTACAATGTTGGGTTGAAAATATATTAACCATGATGTTATGTCTTTAAGATGTTAATTGGCCAATGGGTGTGTAAGTGTTCTCATGGCCATAAGAGGGAGCTAGTAACGTAGCTTCTCTCTCTCTCTGAATTCACTGCTCTCTACTGTTACTGTTTTTGCTCTGTTACTGTTATAAATCTGAACTGTGTATTGACCTCTGGACCGGTAAGACGACTTTGTATTTTGGATTGCTACTTGGACTGTTTATTTTTGACCGTGCATTTTTGTTTTTACACCACCTTCAAGTAAACTACTTTTTGCTTTTACAACTCAGTGTACTCTTGTGTTTACTGTGTGACTTTTACAACTCTCAGTACCCTTCCTTGTCTGTGCAACTCCTTGGTAGCACAAGGAGACCTCTGCACAACAAATTCCTTAACACACCCAACTCCCCAAAAGACTCTGAATGCCTTATAACACATTTAGAAGTCATGACGTCTTTCCAACCTTTCCCTTCTTCAAAGAGAGGTCAGGAAAAAGAGATTGCGCAATAGCTTCCCCCCCCCCTCCCCTCTCAGACAGAGGCTCACTGCTGGAATCACGGAGCTGTCTGAGAGTCAGTCTGGCCCAGTGGTTAAGGCACGGGGCTAGAAAGCAAAAGGTCGTGAGTTCAAGTCCCGCCTTTTCCACGAAAGCCAGCCAGATGACCTTCAGATAAACACGGGGAAGCGGTAAGTTCTATTTAGTCATTGGGCTAGGTAGTCCCTCTCCCTCAGTCCAACCGACCTCACAGGGCTGCTGTTATGGGAAAAATAAGAGGAGAAAAATGTGTGTTGGATAGGTGGAGTTATTTGTAAAAAATTGCATTGCAAAGGTGGGATACAAATAAAAATAAAATAAAATAAAGCCGGAGCTTGAAATGGCTTAGAACGTTCTAGGATACCATTTACAGAGGAGGAATTATCTACGGAAAGATTACATCTCTAATCATGAAAAGACTCTCCCCCCCCTTTTTTTTTTTTGTTTATCTGCTACCGGGGACACCCTGATTAGAAACCTGGTTTCCCTCACAGTATTTTGCAGGAAAATGTAAAAGCAAAATTAAACACCCTCAAGTTTTACAAATTACCGGCATCGGAAAAAGTATACAGCAAACTTCCTTACAAAAGAACAATAAAATAAAATAAAATAAAAAAGTTAATAATAATAAAAAATAGGTTTGTTTAGCAGTTTAAACTGAACGGATGCTGACAAGGCAAAGATAGGAGAGTGTAACTCTGAACGGCCGCTAAATGAATGGTTGTAAGTCAAGGACTAACTGTAACGTAAGGAAAGGGAAGGAAAGGGTGACCAACAGGAGGAAAGTGGATGGACCCAGTTACAGTGGCAATGGATGACATCTCCGAAGACAAAGAAGAGCCACAAAGAAGAGGGGGTCAGCCTCTTCTCCAAAGCACCTGAAGGCTGGACAAGAAACAACGGTTGGAAACTGACCAAAGAGAGAAGCAACCTGGAACTAAGGAGAAACTTCCTAACAGTGAGGACAATTAACCGGTGGAACAGCTTGCCACCACAAGTTGTGGGTTCTTCATCAATGGAGGTTCTTAAGAAGAGACTGGACGGCCACTTGTCTTAACAATTGTACAGGATCTCCTGCTTGAGCAGGGAGCTGGACACAGAACAGGGGTCCCCAACCCCTGGTCCGTGGACAGGGACCGATCCACAGCACACCAGAAACATGTCCGTGCAAACAAATGAAGCTCCATCCATGGAATGCCGGCAGCAGGCGAAACCACATGCGCTTCCGGTCTGTGGGAAAACCTCTCTCCACGGAACCGGTCCCTGGTGCTGAAAAGGTTGGGGGCCACTGGACTAGAAGACCTCCAAGGTCCCTTCTGGGCAAAAAAAGACCTGAACAACTATCTAGGTCAGGGGTTCCCAACCCCCAGTCCGTGGACCAGCACTGGGCCACAGCAGGCCAGCTACCGGTCCGCACAAACAAGCAGAGCCCCATCCGCGGGATGCAGGCAGCACACAAAACCACGCACCCTCCGGTCCACGGAAAAACCTCTCTCCATGGAACCCGGGTCCCTGGTGCCCAAAAGGCTGGGGACCTCTGATCTAGGTGGCCTCTAGGAACCAGCAATAATCGGATGCCCCGTCCTGCATGATCAATGCCTAACTCTGCTTAAAGGCTCTAATGCTGGGAAAGGTAGACGGAAGGGCGTCTATGGAGATTCCTAGTCCTCCAGTTCACGGCTGTCCCAAAGGTGCTTTTTCAGGAGGCCACTGGGCTTTCTTGTTTTTCTTGGAAGGCCTTTCGCTTCTCATCCAAGACGCTCCTTCGGCTCCGACTAGACTCCATTCCCCTTCCATCCCCCACCATTCTAGTCAGAGCTGAAGAAGCGTCTTGGATGAGAAGTGAAAAAGGTCTTCAAAGAAAAACGAGCTGCCTCCTGAAAAAGCATCTTTGGGGTAGATGGAAGGAGGAGGAGGAAGGGAAGAGGAAGTTCAGAGAAGAAGAAGAAAAATGTCAGAGAAGAATGTCATGGAAGAAGAGGAGGAAGAGGGGAAAGAGGAAGGTCAGAGAAGAAGGAGGAAAATGTCAGAGAAGAATGTCCTGGAAGAAGAGGAGGAAGAGGGGAAAGAGGAAGGTCAGAGAAGAAGGAGGAAAATGTCAGAGAAGAAGAAGAAAAATGTCAGGGAAGAATGTCATGGAAGAAGAGGAGGAAGAGGGGAAAGAGGAAGGTCAGAGAAGAAGGAGGAAAATGTCAGAGAAGAAGAAGAAAAATGTCAGGGAAGAAGAAGAAAAATGTCAGGGAAGAAGAGGAGGAAGAGGGGAAAGAGGAAGGTCAGAGAAGAAGGAGGAAAATGTCAGAGAAGAAGAAGAAAAATGTCAGGGAAGAAGAAGAAAAATGTCAGGGAAGAAGAAGAAAAATGTCAGGGAAGAAGAAGAAAAATGTCAGGGAAGAAGAGGAGGAAGAGGGGAAAGAGGAAGGTCAGAGAAGAAGGAAGAAAATGTCAGAGAAGAAGAAGAAAAATGTCAGGGAAGAAGAAGAAAAATGTCAGGGAAGAAGAAGAAAAATGTCAGGGAAGAAGAAGAAAAATGTCAGGGAAGAAGAAGAAAAATGTCAGGGAAGAAGAGGAGGAAGAGGGGAAAGAGGAAGGTCAGAGAAGAAGGAGGAAAATGTCAGAGAAGAAGAAGAAAAATGTCAGGGAAGAAGAAGAAAAATGTCAGGGAAGAAGAAGAAAAATGTCAGGGAAGAAGAAGAAAAATGTCAGGGAAGAAGAGGAGGAAGAGGGGAAAGAGGAAGGTCAGAGAAGAAGGAAGAAAATGTCAGAGAAGAAGAAGAAAAATGTCAGGGAAGAATGTCAGGGAAGAAGAGGAGGAAGAGGGAGGTCAGAGAAGAAGAAGGAAAAGTCAGAGAAGAAGAAAAACGTCAGAGAAGAATGTCAGAAAAGAAGAGGAGGAGGAGGAAGAAATGTCAGAGAAGGTCAGAAAAGAAGAAGAGGAGGAAGAGGAGGAGGAGGAGGAGGAGGAGGAAAAACTGAAGTCCTTGATGCTTTCTAACCTTTCTTGCAAATGTTTATTAACCTCACTAGATCAGGGCTTTTCAACCAGTGGTACGGGTACCACCTGTGGAAGAAGGAAGAGGAAGAAGAAGAAATGTCAGAGAAGAAGGTCAGAAAAGAAGAGGAGGAAGAGGAAGAAGAAACGTCGGAGAAGAAGAAAACTGTCAGAGGAGGAGAAGAAAAAGAAGAAAAAGAAGAAGAGGAGGAGGAAGAAACATAACGTCCACTCCTAAGCAATGTGGCTGTCACAATCCCACCTAATTTTACAACTTTTTTTTTTTGGGCCAGAGTTGTTAAGAAGCACATCAGCCCCATCACCACATCCTGATGGCCACGAAGACCCCACGACAAGGCCTGCTACCAGTTGTTGTTGTTGTTAGCTGCAAAGTCGTGTCCGACCCATCGCGACCCTATGGACAACGTTCCTCCAGACCTTCCTGTCCTCTACCATCTTCTGGAGTCCATTTAAGCTCACGCCTCCTGCTTCAGTGACTCCATCCAGCCACCTCCTTCTCTGTTGTCCCCTTCTTCTCTTGCCCTCAATCTTTCCCAGCATTAGGCTCTTCTCCAGTGAGTCTTTCCTTCTCATTAGGTGGCCAAAGGATTTGAGTTTTAGCTTCAGGATCTGGCCTTCTAAAGAGCAGTCAGGGTTGATCTCCTCCAGGACTGACCAGTTTGATCGCCTTGCAGTCCAAGGGACTCGCAGGAGTCTTCTCCAGCACCAGAGTTCAAAGGCCTCAATTCTTTGGCGCTCAGCCTTTCTTATGGTCCACCTTTCACAGCCATACATTGCAACTGGGAAGATCATGGCCTTGACTATATGCATTTTTGTTGACAGGGTGATGTCTCTGCTTTTTAGTGTGCTATCTAGATTGGCCATGGCTTTCCTCCCCACCTTTTAATTTAATTTAATTTAATTTCCATTTAAGCATTTGTTGTTGTTAGTTGCGAAGTCGTATCCGACCCCTCGCGACCCCGTGGACAACATTCCTCCAGGCCTTCCTGTCCTCCACCATCTTCTGGAGTCCCTTTAAGCTGCTTCAGTAACTCTATCCATCCACCTCCTTCTCTGTCATCCCCTTCTTCTCTTGCCCTCAACCTTTCCCAGCATGAGGCTCTTCTCCAGTGAGTCCTTCCTTCTCATTAGGTGGACAAAGGATTTGAGTTTCAACTTCAGGATCTGGTCTTCTAAAGAGCAGTCAGGGTTGATCTCCTCTAGGACTGACCGGTTTGATCGCCTTGCAGTCCAAGGGACTCGCAGGAGTCTTCTCCAGCACCATAGTTCAAAGGCCTCCATTCTTTGGCGCTCAGCCTTTCTTATGGTCCAACTTTCACTGCCATACATTGCAACTGGGAAGACCATAGCCTTGACAATATGCACTTTTGTTGGCAGGGTGAGGTCTCTGCTTTTTAGTGTGCTATCTAGATTTGCCATGGCTTTCCTCCCCACCTTTTAATTTAATTTAATTTAATTTCCATTTAAGCATTTGTTGTTGTTAGTTGCGAAGTCGTATCCGACCCCTCGCGACCCCGTGGACAACATTCCTCCAGGCCTTCCTGTCCTCCACCATCTTCTGGAGTCCCTTTAAGCTGCTTCAGTAACTCTATCCATCCACCTCCTTCTCTGTCATCCCCTTCTTCTCTTGCCCTCAACCTTTCCCAGCATGAGGCTCTTCTCCAGTGAGTCCTTCCTTCTCATTAAGTGGCCAAAGTATTTGAGTTTTAGCTTCAGGATCTGGCCTTCTAAAGAGCAGTCAGGGTGGATCTCCTCTAGGACTGACCGGTTTGATCGCCTTGCAGTCCAAGGGACTCGCAGGAGTCTTCTCCAGCACCATACTGGGAGACAGATCCTCCCCACACACACACACACACACACACACATGGACATAGATCCACTCGATCCCTAAGAGCCCACCCACCCTGGCTGGAGGGCGCCTGATCAACCCAGCATCTGCCTGCCCTGCTCCACATCAGCCCCCCAACCCGCTAAAGAGGCGGGGGGAGGGAGGGGGCTCTAACCCAGAAGCCCCCCCCCGGCCTCGCCAGCCTTCATTCACACCACTGCAAAATGGGGGGAGAGGAGGAGGAGGAGGGACCCCCCCCTCCCCGCCTGGGGTAGCAGGCATCAGGGTTGGGGGAGGGGGTCTCGCAGCATCTCCCTCCCCCCAGAAGAGAAACTCGACCTCCCTCCTGCCCCCAACCTCCCCCGCTGTGGACCGCAGGGCCCATCCTCCGCGCTGGGGAAGATGGGGCGGGGGTCCCGAGAGCCCGCGGAGGGGAGGGGTCCGCCTCGAGGAGGAGGAGGGCGCCCTTTCCCCCACCCCACCCCGTCGGCCGACTCACTCTGGCAGGTAGGTGGAGGAGAAGCTGCTCCAGCGGTGGAGGGTGTAGGCCAAGACCCGGCTCCCGAGGAGCCCCGACGACCCTGGGCCGAAGCCTAGGCCCGACGCCGCCATCTTGTCAGCCGCCGCGACGGGGAGGAACCATAGAGTGGGCGGAGGGGAAGGCGGGAAGGGAAGGGAGGGAGACAGAGAGAGACAGAGAGAGAGAGAGAGAGAGAGAGGCGCGCTCTTCCGGTTTTTCACTTCCGGCTGCCGCCGGGACGCTCGCTTCTCTTTGGCGGCTTCGGCCACGCATGTTCGCGGTGGAGCCGGAAGTGGGAGAGTGCTCACGACCGCTTCTCTTTGGCGGCCTCGGCCACGCACGACCTCTAGAACTGGGGGGGCGGGGTATCTTCAAACTGGGCCCTTTGATGACTTGTGGACTTCAACTCCCAGAATTCCTCAGCCAGCATGGACCATAGAAGCCAGGGGTCTTCAAACGTGGCCCTTTGATGACTTGTGGACTTCAACTCCCAGAATTCCTCAGCCAGCATAGACCATAGAAGCCAGGGGTCTTCAAACGTGGCCCTTTGATGACTTGTGGACTTCAACTCCCAGAATTCCTCAGCCAGCATAGACCATAGAAGCCAGGGGTCTTCAAACGTGGCCCTTTTATGACTTGTGAACTTCAACTCCCAGAATTCCTCAGCCAGCATAGACTATAGAAGCCAGGGGTCTTCAAACTTGGTCGTTTTATGACTTGTGGACTTCAACTCCCAGAATTCCTCAGCCAGCATGGACCATAGAAGCCAGGGGTCTTCAAACATGGCCCTTTTATGACTTGTGGACTTCAACTCCCAGAATTCCTGAGGAATTCTGCGAGTTGAAATCCACAAGTCATCAAAGGGCCAATTTTGAAGAGACCCCCGCTTTAGAAGATGTTTCGTGGTAGACCCGGAAGTATCGAGCTCACGTGGGGGGGGGGACTTTCACCATGTCTCTTAGGGAGTGGAGAGAGAGAGGGGGGGGCAGGGCGTCTTAAAGGGGCCGCCGCGCGTTTTTCCACTTGTTGGAGCGAATTACAAATGCCTACCTATGGCTGCTTTGGCTAATACAGGTCGTCCTCGACTTACGGCCACCACGGAGCCCAGAAATTTCTGTTGCTAAGTGAGACGTTAAGTGAGTTTTGCCCCCTTGTTACGACTCTTGTTGCCACCGTTGTTGAGTGAATCGCCAGAGTCGTTAAGTTAGTAACCCGTTTGTTAAGTGAATCTGGCTTCTCCCGGGGACTTTGCTTGCCCCAAGGTCGTCAAAAAGGGGATCACCTGACCCCGGGAACATGGCAACAGTCATAAATGTGAGTCAGATGTCAAGCTTCTGAATTTTGACCCTGGGGATGCAACATATGGTCGTAACTATGAAAAACAGACGTAAGTCACTTTATTCTGTGCCCTTGTAACTTTGAACAGTCACTAAATGAATTGTTGTAAGTCGAGGATTACTTATATGCTAGTGTTTCTCAAACTTGGCAACTTTAAGATGGGTGGACTTCAACTCCCAGAATTCCCCAGCCAGACTGATCTCTTCTTTGCTCTCAGCCAGCGGTTTTTCAACCCAGATCTGGTTTCCCTCGCTCAGTTTAACATGTTCAAAACATGGCTAATTTAGAATGTGGCTTAAGTGTGTTGGGCAAACACCACCTTTTTCCTGCTTTCTGGCCAGTCCAGCAGTGCTAAACATCTGGACAATGCTATACGTGAATAAATAAATATTTCTTTGGCAATATTTTGCAATTTTGCTAAATCAAGAGGAATTTTAATTTGCTGAATGCTACTGCTGGCTTATTTTATCGCTGGGTTCTCTGCATAATTATGCAGAGGGGGGAAAAAGTTCTCACTTCAAGAGCAAGGACAATTTGTAGACTGTTCTTATTATTTTTTAAAACCTACTTTGTACCTGCTCAGATGTAATGCATTTTATTTGCATTCCTCCTGGTAATGGGGTGGAATTTTGGACTGAAGTGAAATTTTTTTTTCTAAAATTCATGTGGGCCCCAGTTACATTTGAGGGACATTTTCTTCAGGTCTCACAAGAAGCCCCTAGAAGAAGAAAAAATTAGAAGATGAGATATGGATGGATGGACGGACGGATGGACAAATATGAAAGGACTGACATACAGATGAGAGAGTAGATAAAGAATGGATGGGTTGGGTGGGTGGATGGATGAATGGATGGATGGATGATAGAGACAGACATATATGTATAGAATGACAGACAGATGAGAGTAGATAGTGGATGGACAGATGTGAGTAATGGATGGATGGAAGAATGGATGGACGATTGAGAGATGATACAGATAGGTAGGTAGATAGATAGATAGATAGATAGATAGATAGGATTGATAGATAGAAAGATAGAAATAGATAGATGATAGATGTACATAGATGAGATAGATAGATAAATAGAGATGATAGATATACATAGAGATGATAGATAGATATAGAAATAGATGATAGATATACATAGATAGATTGATAGATAGAAAGATAGAAATAGAGAGATGATAGATATACATAGATAGATGGACACAGTGGCTCAGTGGGTTAGGACGCTGAGCTTGTCGATCAGAAGGTAGTTTGGCGGGTTGAATCCCGAGTGCCGTGTAACAGAGTGAGCGCCTGTTACTCGTCACAGCTTCTGCCAACCTAGCAGTTCAAAACACGTAAAAATGCAAGTAGAAAAATAGGTGGGAAGGTAACAGCATTCCGTGCGCCTTTGGCATCTAGTCATGCCGGCCACATGACCACAGAGACGTCCTCGGACAAGCGCTGGCTCTTCGGCTTTGAAACGGAGATGAGCACCGGCCCCTAGAGTTGGAAACGACTAGCACGCATGTGCGGGGGAACCTTTACCTTTACCTATACATAGATGATAGAGATAGATAGATAGATAGATAGATAGATAGATAGATAGATAGATAGATAGATAGACAGACAGACAGACAGACAGACAGACAGACAGACAGAGAGAGATCCTTGCTTTATCATCTGGTTAACTTATGTCTGTAAAAAGAAGGGATTTTGAAATAAATAATACTGTTTAAACTGCCCTTAAATCTATAGACCCGAGCTGTCAGTTGCAATAATACTGTTACACTTTGATGGCCATAAATGGAACAATGAGCTGGCAACGGAGAGGAAATCCAGGGCTTAATTAAAGCACTTAATGCTCCTTAATGGCTGGAGATCTTTTCCCAGACTTGGGAATGACTCAGCAATCCTAACAGGAGGTGCTTTGAAGCATTTCCTCCGGCTTCTTCTTCCGTCCATTGAGTGGCTGTGCCCATCGGGGCCGAAACTGGTTCTTGGTTTGGAAAAGGTGGACAACCCTGCAGGACAGGCAGGAAAAGACAACGTACTTGTGACCACATCCTCACAACTTATGTGCTTGTGTTCATGTGTCAAGTCAGAAGTACGTAAGGGCAGCACGTGTCCTTGTTCTGGGCATCATCAGGGTTTGTACGGTATGATGAGTGAGCTTCCGTGTTTAGGAGGAGTTGCAGTACAGGTAGTCCTTGGCTTAGGGTTATTCATTTAGTGATCATTCAAAGTTGACTTATAACCATTTTTCACGTGGCTGTTGCATCCCCGGGTCACATGATAGATTTTTTCCCCAGTGCTGTTGTAACTTACAACCGTCGCTACCGGTGTGGTTTCTGGATATTGTTTTATTTTATGCTGATATTGTCCTCAGTGCTCTCTGAGCTGGGTGGTTTTCTTGCAGACGTTTCACTGCCAAACTAGTAGCATCATCCGAGCACTGATGATGTTACCTAGTTGGATCACAAAACATCTGCAAAAAAACCACCCAGCTCAGAGAGCACTGAGGACCTCACAGTCATTCTCCTCCTCCTCTTCTTCTTCCTCCTCCTCCTCCTCCTCCTCCTCCTCCTCCTCCTCTCCAGAAACCCAACTCTTTTAGTGCTGATGATGTTACCTAGTTGGGTCATGAAATGTCTGCAAAAAAAACCACCAAGCTCAGAGAGCACCAAGGACCCCCCACAGTCTTCCTCCTCCTCCTCCTCCTCCTCCTCCTCCTCCTCCTCCTCCTCCTCCTCTCCAGAAGCCCAACTCTTTTAGTGCTGATGATGTTACCTAGTTGGGTCATAAAATGTCTGCAAGAAAGCAACCAAGCTCAGAGAGCACCAAGGATCCCACAGTTCTCCTCCTCCTGCTCTCCGCAAACCCCACTCCCTCCTAGCACTGATGATGTTACCTACTTGGGTCATGAAACGTCTGCAAAAAAACCCCACCCAGCTCAGAGAGGACCAAGGACACCCTCCCCATAGTCCTCCTTTTCCGCTTCTCCTCTTCCTCCTCAAACCCCCTTCCCTCCTAACACTGATGATGTTACCTAGTTGGGAAATTAAACGTCTACAGGAAAACCACCCAGCTCAGAGAACACCAAGGACTCCACCGATCAGCTCTGAGCTACAAATGTTCTCCTCTATGCTGATACTGTTGGCCGACAGAATCTCTGGGAATAGGGAGCTGAAAAAATACAGGTCGTCCTTTACTTATAATAGCTCATTTAGTGATCGTTCAAAGTTATAACGGCACTGAAAAAAGTGATTTAGGACCGTTTTTCACACGTAGGACCATTGCAGGAATCCCCAGGGTCCTGTGATCAAAATTCAGACGCTTGGCCACTGACCTATATTTAATAATAATAATAATAATAATAATAATAATAATAAGAAGAAGAAGAAGAAGAAGAAGAAGAAGAAGAAGAAGAAGAAGAAGAAAAAGAAGAAGAAGAAGAAGAAGAAGAAGAAGAAGAAGAAGAAGAAGAAGAAGAAGAAGAAGTTGGAAGGGACCTTGGAGGTCATCTAGTCCAACCCCCTGCTAAGGCAAGAAACCCTATACCATTTCAGGCAAATGGCTGTCCAGTCTCTTCTTTAAAACTTCCAGTGTTGGAGCATTCACCGCTTCTGGAGGCAGGTTGTTCCACTGGTTAATTGTTCTGTCAGGAAGTTTCTCCTTAGTTCGAGGTTGCTTCTCTCCTTGACTAGTTTCCATCCGTTGCTTCTTGTCCTGCTTTCAGGTGCTTTGGAGAAGAGCTTGACTCCCTCTTCTTTGTGGTAGCCCCTGAGATATTGGAAGACTGCTATCATGTCACCCCTCACCCTTCTCTTCGTTAAACTACACATACCCAATTCCAGCAACCGTTCCCTATATGTTTTAGCCTCCAGTCCCCCAATCATCTTTGTTGCTCTTCTCTGTACTCTTTCTAGAGTCTCGACATCTTTTTTACATCGTGGTGACCAAAACTGGATGCAGTATTCCAGGTGTGGCCTTACCAAAACATTGTAAAGTGGTATTAGTACTTCACTTGATCTTGATTCTATCCCTCTGTTAATGCAGCCTAGCACTGTGTTGGCTTTTTTGGCAGCTGCAGCACACTGCTGGCTCATATTTAAGTGATTGTCCACTAGGACTCCCTGGGGTCACGTGATCTCCTTTTGTGACCTCCTGAGAAGCCAAGTTTCAATGGGGAAGCCAGATACAGTTGAGACACTACAGTTGACACTCTAGAAAGAGTACAGAGAAAAGCAACAAAGACAATCAGGGAACTGGAGGCTAAAACATATCAGAAACGGTTGCAGGAATTGGGGATGTCCAGTTTAATGAAGAGAAGGACGAGGGGGGACATGATAGCAGTCTTCCAATATCTGAGGGGCTGCCCCAAAGAGAAGGGAGTCAAGCTATTCTCCAAAGCACCCGAAGGCAGGACAAGAAGCAACGGATGGAAACTAACCAAGGAGAGAAGCAACCTAGAACTAAGGAGAAACTTCCTGACATTTAGAACAATTGACCAGTGGAACCACCTGCCTCCAGAAGTGGTGAATGCTCCAACACTGGAAGTTTTTAAGAGACTGGAGAACCATTTGTCTGGAATGGTATAGGCTTTCCTGCCTGAGCAGGGGGTTGGACTAGATAACCTCCAAGGTCCCTTCCAACTTTATTATTATTATTATTATTATTATTATTATTATTATTATTATTATTTATTATTATTATTATTTTTATTATTATTATTATTATTATTATTATTATACTTAACAACCGTATCACTAACTTAACAAGAGCAGTGATTCACTTAGCAACTGTGGCAGGAAAGGTCGTAAAAACTCACGGAACAAAGGTTTCACTTCGCAACAGAAATTTTGTGTTCATAATTCAAGGACTACTTACTGTGTTTCCCCGGAAATAAGACCCACCCAGAAAATAAGACCCAGTTAAGATGGTCAGCCAGATGGAGGCATTTATTTTTTTTTATTTTTATTACATTTATATCCCGCCCTTCTCATTTCCCCGAATATAAGCCCTAACTGAAAAATAAGCCCTAATGGTTCTTTTGGAGCAAAAATTAACATAAGACCTACTCTTATTTTCAGGGAAACATGGGCATAAACAGAGAAATACTTTCAGATTAGGCTTTCGTTGGATATTTACTTTGGATGAAATATGGACTTTTAGGTGGATTTTAGACAATAACATTTTTGGGAAGTAATTCTTTAAGCCTCTAGGCACCTCTTCCTTTCTTGTAGACCAAGGGTAGGCAACCTGGCTCTTTTATGACTGGTGGACTTCAACTCCCAGAATTCCTGAGCCAGCATGAGAGAACTATGGCTCCCTCATGACTCGTGGACTTCAATTCCCAGAATTCCTGAGTCAGTATGAGAGAACTATGGCCCCTTCATGACTCGTGGACTTCAACTCCCAGAATTCCTGAGCCAGCATGAGAGAACTATGGCCCCCTCATGACCCGTGGACTTCAACTCCCAGAATTCCTGAGCCAGCATGAGAGAACTATGGCCCCCTCATGACTCGTGGACTTCAACTCCCAGAATTCCTGAGCCAGCATGGGGGAACTATGGCCCCCTCATGACCCGTGGACTTCAACTCCCAGAATTCCTGAGCCAGCATGAGAGAACTATGGCCCCTTCATGACTCGTGGACTTCAACTCCCAGAATTCCTGAGCCAGCATGAGAGAACTATGGCCCCCTCATGACTAGTGGACTTCAACTCCCAGAATTCCTGAGCCAGCATGAGAGAACTATGGCCCCCTCATGACTCATGGACTTCAAACTCCCAGAATTCCTGAGGCAGCATGGGGGAACTATGGCCCCCTCATGACTCGTGGACTTCAATTCCCAGAATTCCTGAGGCAGCATGGGGGAACTATGGCCCCCTCATGACTTGTGGACTTCAACTCCCAGAATTCCTGAGCCAGCATGAGAGAACTATGGCCCCCTCATGACTTGTGGACTTCAACTCCCAGAATTCCTGAGCCAGCCATGCTGAGGGGAAAGGGAGAGGTTTTCAAGCTGAGCCACGCTGGCTCAGGAATTCTGGGAGTTGAAGTCCACGAGTCATAAAAGAGCCAAGCTGGCGTACTCCTGTTGTAGAGAGTAAGGATGATTACATAATGGAACTGTTTTGTAGGCAAAGGGGGCTGCAAATGTTTTTTTAAAGAACAGAACAATGAGATAACGTTCAGAAGCAACTCAGACAGATACCCTCCCCTAATTCACTGGTGTATAAGGAGGAGGAAAGTGTTTGGCACCATGAGATTTGCAAGGTTCTATTCTTATAGCTAATCTCAATAAAAATAGTTTTAATCTTCCAGTGCAGTTGATTTCCTAGTCTCATCTAGTCACTTGCCCTGTCCAGGGGAAAGAAAAGACCCCAATAAAAAAGAATAAAATTTATCTATCAATCAACCTTTATTCAGTCATTATAGACCAGTAGAATAAAAAATTATAATTTCTATTCCTGGGCTCTGGAAGAAAGCTGATACAATCCAGGACAGAATTCAGGGATTTTTAATAATTACCTTTATTCAGTCATCATAGACCAGTAGAATAAAAATTTATAATTTCCATTCCTGGCCTCTGGAAGAAAGCTGATACAATTCAAGACAGAATTCAGGGATTTTTTAATAATTACCTTTATTCAGTCATCATAGACCAGCAGAACAAAAATTTGTAATTTCTATTGCCTGGCTCTGGAAGAAAGCTGGTACAATCCAAGACAGAATTCAGGGATTTTTAAAGACTATTTTAAAAATAGTTCTGCTCGTGTACATTTGGACAAAAGATACAACTGTGTGTGGGTTGGGCTGCTTGGAAATATGCCAGTCTCTTGTGTTCCAAACTGAGAGGCTACGTAATTTTAAACCTTACCCCAGTAAAATAGAATTATAATAACCTGCCACAAGTCGGGCTATTGATACACCTAACTTTGCCTATCTGTGAAGCTCTTTTTCCGAAGAAGAGAAAACAGAGGTGGGAAGGACAGAAAGAGAGAAAGGAATACAATAGGTAGCTGTAAAGTTACGAGCACAGTTGAGCCCAAATTTTATGTTGCTAAGCAGGACAGTTGTTAAGTGAGTTTTGCCCTATTTACGACCTTTCTTGCCACAGTTAAGTGAATCACTGCTGTTGTTAAATTAGTAACATGTTTGTCAAGGTAATGATTTAAAAGCTAACCAGCTAATATAATGTTGGGAATGACTCAGCAGGGTCTGTGTCCCTTTAAGAGCCTTGTATAAAAGGGAAGGCTCCACAGATGAGTGCTCTCTCTTCTGTTTCCTGCTGTTAAGTGAATCACCACTGTTGTTAAGTTAGTAATGTAGTTGTTAAGTTGTTAAGTTAGTAATATAGTTGTGAAGTAAATCTAGCTTCCCCATTGACTTTGCTTGTCAGAAGGTTGCAAAAAGGGATCACATGACCCCAGGACCCTCCGACCGACATAAAGATGAACCAGTTGCCAAGAATTTAAATTTTGATCATGTGATTGCGGGGATGCTGCAACGATCCTCCGCCATTTCCCATCTTTCTTTCCAAGAAATTTCCTTTACAAGGAGCCCCCAGGTTACGACCATCACTGAGCCCAAAATTTAGGTTGTTAAGGGATAGTGAGTTTTGCTCCATTTTGCGACTCTTCTTGTCACAGTCGTTAAGTGAATCACTGCAGCGGTTGAATTAGTAACAGGGTTGTGAAGGGAATCAGGCTTCCCCCATTGGCTTCGCTTGTCAGAAGGTCGCAAAAGGGGATCACGTGACACCCCCTCCGGGACACCACGACCGTCATAAATGTGAGTCAGTTGTCAAGCGTTTGAATGTACATCAGGTGATTATGTGGATGCTACAACGATCATAGGTGTGAAAAAGGGTCATAAGTCTCTTTTTTTCAGCACTGTTGTAACTTCAATCATTAAACAAATTGTTGTAAGTTGGAGGCTGCCTGTATTCTGTTTTCCATACCAGCTCTCAGTTTAGTAGCAATACAATTTTGGATTACGGTACATTCTTTGTTGGTTCTTACCACAGACCGGTGTTTCTCAACCTTGCCAGCTGGAAGATGGGGCAACTTCAACTCCCAGAATTCATGGCTGGGGGGGGAATTCTGGGAGTTGAAATCTACCCATCTTCCAGCTGCTATAGTTAAGAAACACCTTTCATTCTGCTCACCACCCCCTCCGCCTCCCCAAATATTTACAGAATTTACAGAGACAATTGCTTTCATCTCTTTCTTTTTGCTGTTAGTTGCGAAGTCGTGTCCGACCCATCGCGACCCAATGGACAACGTTCCTCCAGACCTTCCTGTCCTCTACCATCTTCTGGAGTCCCTTTAAGCTCACACCTCCTGCTTCAGTGACTCCATCCAGCCACCTCCTTCTCTGTCGTCCCCTTCTTCTCTTGCCCTCCGCCTTTCCCAGCATTAGGCTCTTCTCCAGTAAGTCCTTCCTTCTCATTAGGTGGCCAAAGCATTTGAGTTTCAACTTCAGGATCTGGCCTTCTAAAGAGCAGTCAGGGTTGATCTCCTCTAGGACTGACCGGTTTGATCGCCTTGCAGTCCAAGGGACTCGCAGGAGTCTTCTCCAGCACCAGAGTTCAAAGGCCTCAATTCTTTGGCGCTCAGCCTTTCTTATGGTCCAACTTTCACAGCCACACATTGCAACTGGGAAGACCATAGCCTTGACTACACGCACTTTTGTTGGCAGGGTGATGTCTCTGCTTTTTAGTGTGCTGTCTAGATTTGCCATGGCTTTCCTCCCCAGGATCAAGCGTCTTTGAATTTCTTGGCTGCAGTCCCCTTCTGCAGTGATCTTGGAGCCCAGGAAAATAAAATCTGTCACTACCTCCATTTCTTCCCCATCTATTTGCCAGGGATTGAGAGGGCCGGATGCCATGATCTTGGTTTTCTTAACGTTGAGTTTCAAGCCCACAATTTTTAACCCCATTGTCCTGAAATTCCCTCCGTTCCCGTCTCCCGCTTCTTTCTTCCGCTTCTCCTTCTCTTCCCACCCACCCTGAAGGAAATTCAAAACAGAAGAACCGTCAAGCAGCGGGGAAGGGGAAGGGGTCTCAGCCTCACAATTCTACCTTTTAATTGATAGCACCAGGCGCTGTCTGTCGCATTTCAAGCCGAGCCAGCACAGTGGCACAGACCGTATAGGCTGTGAATGTCAGATGGGAACGTAACAGTAGGAGGTCTGTACAGCATGGAGCGTCTCAAGTGCTACTGTTGAGTTTTGACGGGGACTTCCATGCCCATCTCCAGCCACCTCCTTTGAGGCAGAAAAAAAGGCCAAAGCACCATCTGCTTGGGCTGGCACACGGATTTTTTTTTAAAAAAAAATGCATTCATTTCCCCTTTTGTTTCCTTTTTTATTTTTTTTATTTTTCCTCCTCCCCCCCCAGGGTTTCTCAAAGCGGGAGCTGTCACGCTGGGCGCCGAGCAGGCGCTGTCTTGTTTTGCAAATGGGGTGGCTTCTTAGCGGCCGAGCCACACGCCACGGCTCCTGTTTTTTGCAACGCTTCGAGCAAGGCTGTCGTCCTTTTTCTCCGTGGCTGGGTTTGGTGTTTTTTTTTTTTTCTGGAGGGGGAAGAGGGAGGTTGCTTCAGCTGTAGTGCCTCTGACTTTCTAGAAATGACGCAGTGTTTTTGCAGGGCAATTCCAGAGCAGAGAGGAAAGAGTGGGAGTAAAAGAGCAAAGGAGGAAGAGAGAGAGAAAGAACGAGAGGGGGGGAAAGGGAGAGGGAGAGAGTGAGCCCTGCAGTTGGCAAGGTCCCTGTAGGTATGATCCCAAATGCAGCAGACCAAATCCGCATGCATCGCTTTGGCCACTAGGTGGTAGCAGAGAGACGCCGAAACTGCCTAACCCTCTCCTGCCACCTTGGGGGGAAAATCCAAAATTTGTTCCATGTTGTGGGAGAAGCAAAGTCCAGCAGTGACTCACCGCCACGGATGAGGCAAAGGTCAGAAGAAGGAAATAAACATGTAAAACTGCGTGGGCGGTGTGTACATAACAGAGAGATGCATGCAAGCCTGGCCCTGGTCCGAAGTGTGGTGGCGACAGCATTTTAAAAGAGAGTGCATGGTTTTTATTAAACTTCTTGCATTTTTCAGCCAGCCTTCCAGATCGTTAGGTCTCTCGCAGTGTTTTGTGCCTCGACTCTTCGTTCCATCTGGTAGCTCAAGGGCTGGGAATTATAGGCACTGGAATCCAGGAGCTTTGGACAGCCTTCATGGAGAAAGGCTGCTTTGAGCTTTGGCCCATGCCTTTAAGTCTGGCTCCCCTAACAGCAGAGATCTCCAACCAGCCACTTTGCGACTTGTGGACTTCAACTCCCAGAATACTGGCTGAGGAATTCTGGGAATCGAAGTTCAGAAGCCGTAAAGTGACCAAAGTTGGACAGCCCTGCCTAACAGACTATTTCTCTCTCTCTCTCTCTCTCTCTCTCTCTCTTGCTTTGCACACGCATGAAGACATTTCTTTTAAATAAAAAGTCTGCAACAAAAAGCTGCTTTCTCTGCATGATTTATTGATATCTGCCATCCCAGATTGTCTCTTCTGGATTGCAGGCCCCATTATTCAGATGGCTGATTAGGAATAAGCCATAGTGGGCATCCCATCTCATTTAGAAAAGCTGCTTTAAATGAATCCAGTTAATTATCCATTAAACAGCTATCACTCTGTCCCTATTTGTTGAAGTTTGAAAGTGGTTAAGTCTGCAGCTGAGGAAAATCCTGGCAGAAATAGAGCTAGGTCAGAGAATAGAATCCAGATGGAAGGGACCTTGGAGGTCTTCTAGTCCAGCCCCCCCGCTCAAACACGAGAACCTATACCATCTCAGACAAGTGACTGTCTAGTCTCTTAAAAACCTCCAGTGATGGAGCGTCCAGGATTTCTGGAGGTGAACTGTTCCACTGGTTAATTGTCCTCACAGTCAGGAAGTTTCTCCTTAATTCCAGATTGCTTCTCTCTTTGGTCAGTTTCCAACCATTGTTTCTCGTCCTGCCTTCTGGTGCTTTGGAGAATAATTTGACCCCCCTCTTCTTTGTGGCAGCCCCTCAAATACTGGAATGCTGCTATCATGTCTCCCCATATTTCTTCTTTTCTTTAGACTAGCCAAAGCCAAGTCCTGCGGCCGTTCTTCCTACGTTTCTGTCTCTGGGCCTTGGATCACCTTAGTTGCTCTTCTCTGAACTTTTCCCAAAGTCTCAACAAAGTGTTCAACCTTGGCAATTTTAAGACCTGTGGACTTCCAATTCCCAGAATACCCCAGAATTCTGAGAGCTGAAGTCCACAAGATATTAAAAGTTGCCAAGGTTGGACACCCTCAATCTTCTAGAATTGACCAATGTTTCTCCCCTTTGTGACCTTCTTAAAAGTTTGTGAACTTCCAGAATATTCCAGCCAGCAAGCCCAGCACTTATTGGAGCTTAAAATATCAAATTTGGACCTTAAAATAAAAAGCTCTCAGAATCAGAGAATTTAAATTGGCAACAAAATGACAGATGTTCTATGGTTTGGTTCAGATTTTAGAACAAACTTGGAATGTATTTGACTTTTTTTTCACCATTGGAAGATACAAGCCATTCAGAAGCCTACGGTTTGTTTCATGTTTGCTTGATGTGATTCTAGAACTACAAAAGTCTTTGAGGTAGGAAGTGCTCTCCATTGTTGTCTGCCACCCACTCTTCATTCAAGGTTTGCGACTCGAGGATTATTTGTATAGGGTCTTCACCAGAGGAGTCGAGGCGTGTCTTTCCAAAGCCCAAGAGCATGTTGGAAAGAAATTTATTTATTGTATTGAATTTATTTGCTGCTCATCTCGTAGCAAATGATTCTGGAAGGGAGGGAGGGAAGGAAGGAGGAAGGGAGAAAAGAAAGGGAGGGAGGGAGGAAGGATGAAGGAAGGAAGGAAGGAGAAAAGGGAAAGAAGGAAGGAAGGAAGGAAGGAAGGAAGGAAGGAAGGAAGGAAGGAAGGAAGGAAGGAAGGAAGGAGCTTGAGACTTGTCCACTATCCATCAGCAAGGAAGATTTTATAAAAGAGAATGTGGGCATGCGTAAAAGAAAAGGCACATGGTTTGTGTGGTGTGCTCGTGTGTTCTTGCACGTGCCATGTGGGTCAGCCACTCACTTGGGGTGTCGAGCTCTGTGTGGTCAACAATGCCCGGCGCTGGGCAAAACAAAAAGTCATTTTTGTTAGCATGATAACAACAGCAATGAGTATGTCAGGAAAAACATGGCACTTTCCAGGAAAACATGAGCCATCTGGATGATAAAAAGACGGGGAAGCGGGTGGTGTCACTTCTCAAACTTTACCTCATCCTCTCCCGCCCTGACTAAGAGCTGGCTGAGGTCACCGTTTATTACTCTTTGAACAGCGGCGCAAGGCAAACACCCAAGCGATACACAGACAGACACAGCTGTTGGCACTTCGGTAAACCCTCCATTCCTCTCTTCCTCGTTAACTTTCCTTCCTTCCTCCTTCCCTCCCTCCCTCCCTCCCTCCCTTTCGTTCTTCCTCCCCCTTCTTTCTTCCCAACCTCCCTGCCTTCCTTCTCCAATTCCTCCCTCCCTCCATCTCTTCCTTTTTCCCCCCTTTCTTTCCTTAAACATATCTTTCCTCCCTTTTTTCCTTCCATCCTTTCCTTCTTTCCATCCCTTTTTCCCCTCCCTTCCTTCTCCATAACCTTCCTTCCTCCTTCCCTTCCTCCCTTCCTTCTTCACATCCTTCCTTACTCCTCTTTTCCTCCCATCCTTCTGTCCTTCTTCTTCTATCCCTCCTTTCTTCCCTCCCTTCCTGCCTGCCGCCTTCTCCATTCCCTCCCTCTCTCTCTCACTGAACCAACCCAAAGTAACAAGCAAACAGATGAAAACAGATATTCCTAAGTAATTTAATGACAGGAGTTTCCCCTTTAATTCACAGCTTTATTAGTTAATAATTAAGCACAATAATTAGAATACACAACGGAGGTCCGAAGCGTAACATAACTTTATTAAAGCAAAAAAGAAATAAACTATTTTTGAACATCACAACCATATTGGCCAGCTTAACTTAAAAGAACAGCAAAAAAGGAGGCGGGGGGGGGGAATTGGCAGCTAAAACAACTGTCTCCTTATTTTAAGAATGATCAAGTAGCATTTGACTGCTTGCCCAGTTATTCTTTTGTTCGAACCTGAGAGGAAATGTGGGACACAGAAATATGTAGTCCTCCCTAAAACTAGGACAAGGGTAGGCAATCTTGGCTCTTTTATGACTGGTGGACTTCAACTCCCAGAATTCCTGAACCAGCCATGCTGAGGGGAAAGGGAGAGGTTTCCATGCTGACTCAGGAATTCTGGGAGTTGAAGTCCACGAGTCATAAAAGAGCCGAGGTTGCCTACTCCTGGCCTAGGCCTAGGCCGCTTTATGACTGGTGAACTTCAACTCCCAGAATTCCTGAGCCAGCCATCTCTCACTCCTGGGATGATGAAGCCTTAAAGTCCACAGTTTGGCCTTATTCATGGAACATAAATCTCAATTCCAGTCAATTTAATATTGTCTTTGAGGATGGGCAACAATACAGATATTAAAGTGGACAGCTGTAAAAACAAAAAACAAAAATTGCAATAGCTGAATAATTTCTGAATCAACCCCTAACTCCTTATTTTCCTGTTACATTTTAGAAATTCCTTTGGATCCCACATAATTGAATTCTGTTGATTTTCTCAACCAGAACAGGGTGATCTTGGATACCTTAGATGTTTTTATGAAGAAAAAAATATTCTATTTTTTTAAAAAAAATCTGCTTAAAAAAATAAATAAAGGGAGGTAATGTTCTGTTTTTTTCTTCCCCATCCATAATGTTTCAAAGAAATAAGGTAGTGAAAAGTAGCTTGTGGCTGTTATTTCTGGTTCCTTTTGGAGAAGTGTGTGATCAGGGTTCAAGAAACATCTGGGAGAAGTCTTCTGTAATTGGACTTTTTCTCAGAAAAGATGCTGCACATTTCTTTAAAAAACAAACAAACACTCAGGGCTATTTAGTGCCTTGGCTTAGATTCCAAAAGGATACTTCAAATAAAGGAGAATATTGGTAGCTCACGGTTGAGCTATGAGGTCCTTGGTGATCTCTGAGCTGGGTGGTTTTCTTGCAGATGTTTCATGACCCAAGGAGGTAACATCATCAGTGCTAGAAGGGAGGGGGGTTTGTGGAGAAGAGGAGGAGGAGGAGGAGGAGGAGGAGGAGGAGGAGGAGGAGGAGGAGGAAATGAGAGGAAGAGGACTGTGGTGACTTTGGTCTCTGTGAGCTTGACCGTTTTCTTGCAGACGTTTCATGACCCAACTAGGTAACATCATCAGTGCTAGAAGGAATGAAGTTTGCAGAGAGGAGGAAGAGGAGAAGACTGACTGTGAGGTCCTTGGTGCTCTCTGAACTTGGTTGCTTTCTTGCAGACGTTTCATGACCTAGCTAGGGAACATCATCAGTGCTAGAAGGGAGTGGGGCTTGCTAGGAGGAGGAGGAGGAGGAGGAGGAGGAGGAGGAGGAGGAGGAGGAGGAGGAGGAGGAGGAGGAGGAGGAGGAGGAGGAGGGGAAGAAGAAGAAGGAGTGGTGCTGTGGGGTCCTTGGTGTTCTCTGAACTTGGCTGTTTTCTTGCAGACATTTCATTACCCAACTAGGTAACATCATCAGTGCTGGAGGCAAGTGGGGTTTATGGCGAGAAGGAGAACTGTGGGGGTCCTTGGTGCTCTCTGAGCTTGGTGGTTTTCTTGCAAATCTTTCATGACCCAAACTAGATAACATCATCAGTGCTAGAAGAGAGTGTGGCTTGTTGGGAGGAAGAGGAAGAGGAGGATTATTCAGAGGCCACTGGGTCCTATTTATGACGGTCGCAGTATCCCCGGGGGTCACGTGATCCCCTTTTGCGACCTTCCGACAAGCAAAGTCAATGGTGGTGGGGGAAGCCAGATTCGCTTAACGACCGTGTTACTAACTTAACAGCTGCAGCGATTCAATGAACGGCGCTGGCAAGAAAAGTTGTGAAACGGGGGGGCAAAACTCACTTAACGACCCGTCTGGCCTAGCCACAGAAATTTCGTTGGGTTCGTAAGCCGAGGACCTCCTGTGGGCACAGCGATGGAAAGTTAAGTGTTAAGTGAGTTCGAGTGTTCGACAGATATTCTTTTTAATGGCTGCATTTCAAGGGTTCTTGCAAGGGTGTTGAAAATCGGAAAAGCGCTAGCAAATATTAGGCGGGTGTGCGCGCAGCCTTTCAGAAACCATTGAGTTAAAAAAGGGCTTCATACTATTTGGGCGGGCAAATAGAAGGCCTGGTTGCAACTCATTAAAACAGCCACTTCTTTTTTTCTAGAGCAGGCCAGCTTTGTCCCCATTCCAACGCTCTGAAGCCGCTGATGATGTCATAAGTCAAGGACTACTTGCATTTCCTTACTATTATTTATTTATTTATTTATTTATTTTTATTTTATTGCATTTATATACCGCCCTTTCCCTGAGGACTCAGGGCGGTTTACAGGGAGTTAAAAATCAACCATACAAAAGTTAAAACCCAATTTAAAAAATATTAAACCAACCCTGTGCTATTAAAAACCCCAATTAAAATAAATTTCTCCTCAGCCTGGGCCCGAGAGCTCGAAGAGCCAGGTCTTCAGGCCCCGGCGGAATGAACGGAGGTCGGGGGCAGTCCTCAGCTCCACCGGCAGCTGGTTCCAGAGGGCAGGCGCTCCCACTGAGAAGGCCCTATCCCTGGGTGTCACCCGCCGGCAATCTCTTACCGGCGGGACCCTGAGCAGACCCTCCCTGTGGGAGCGCACTGGGCGAAGGGCGTTTGATGCCGGCAGCAGGTGTTCCCTCAAATACCCCGGACCCAGGCCATGTAGGGCTTTATAGGTGATAACCAGCACCTTGAATCTTACCCGGAGGGCAACCGGAAGCCAATGCAGCTCGCGGAGTAGAGGTGTTACATGGGAGTATCGGGAGACCCCCATTACAACTCGCGCGGCCGCATTCTGCACCAGCTGAAGCCTCCGAGTGGTCTTCAAGGGCAGCCCCCATGTAGAGAGCGGACCACGCTTGCTAAGGGTTTACCCCCTGGAGTAACCCTCCTTCCGTTGACTTGCCCATCGACCGACGAGATTTGTGTCACCCCGGATCTCATTTTTTTTTAAAAAAAAGCTATCAGATAACAAAGCTTTCCAGGGTGGGAATTTCCTGGGAAATCGGGGGGGGGGGGGGTATTTTGGTCACACATTTCCCCACCCTATCTTTTGATTCTTTTTTTCTTTCTTTTCTTTTTCTTTTTTTAGTGTGAGCTAGGCTCTCTCGTAGCGAAGCTTCTCGGTAGAAGAATGGAAAATTCCAATTACTGCACCAAAGGCGATGCTCCTTTTCGTGATGTGCATGGCTGGGGGTGGGTGGGAAGGGGGGGGTGTCAGGTGCTCTTCCTGGATATTAAATAATTCACGATTCAGAAAGGACTGCACTTCTGTTTGCCGACTTCTTTTTGTGAGTTCCTGCCAACAGGATGAAATGAACAAGAAGCAGCTGAGTTTCTTACCCCGGCCAAGAAGTTAATTCTTCCCCAGCTTACAAACCTCTCTCTCTCTCTCTTCCCTGGTCTTCTGTCCAATCAGAAGATCAATAGAATAAGAAGCATGGAAGGGACCTTGGAGGTCTTCTAGTCTGACCCCTCCCCCCCTGCTTGAGCAGGAGGCTTTATGCCATTCCGGACAAATGGGTTGTGGGAAGTAAGGCCCCCCCACTCCCCAGAGAAGGAAATATTAAAAAGGCAGAAAAATATATTTCCTCAAAGGATCTTAAAGAGGCAGAAAAGCGTGCCCCGTTTTTCTTAACAGCCCCAAGTCTCCTTCCCCCAAGCAGAAACCAGCTTTGTAGAAATGCGGATATGATAATCCATTCAGGAAGGTTAGAGGCCCCCAGCTAGAAGCTTAGGAAGACAAAGACACCTAAAATCTACATACCCCACACAAACTCTAAGACGGGACATAATAGGATTAACCCACAGATGCCAAAGGGACACAGGTCAGAATACCTGACACAGGAAATGCAAAGCCTCAAACAGGAACAGGAAACAACTCCAAACAAAAGGCTCCAGAGGGTATAAAAACCCACTCCCTACATGTGCTCGCTCTCTTTTTTTCTTCCACAGCCATCTTTCTGTCTGGCTCTCCTCTTCAATAAGCTGCAACCTTGTTTCTAAAGCAGTCGCCATGCTGTTTCTTCCCGGCTTGGACTGAACCACGATGAAGACTTTTTCCTTCAACAAGGTTGTCCAAATTCTTCTTGAAAACACGACCAGATTAACAAGCAAGACACACACGGCTACCGATTTACAAATTGGCCAATATAGATAGTCCTTGATTTATGACTACAGTGGGATCCCCAACATTTCTGTGGTTAAGCAAGGAAGCTGTTGAGTGAGTTTTGCCTCATTTTACGAGCTTTCTTGCCACGGTTGTTAAGTGAATCACTGCAGTTAGTGACACGGTTCTTAAGCGAATCTGGCTTCCCCCATTGAATTGGCTTGTCAGAAGGCCGCAAAAGGGGTATCACATGACAACCCTCCCCCCACCAGACACTGCCACGGTCATCAGTACATGCCAGTTTCCAAGTGGCTGAATTTCGATGCCGCAACCCCGGGGATTCTGCAATGATCATAAGTGTGAAAAAGGGCCATAAGCCAGTGCCCTCGTAACCTTTGAGATTTTAGAACAATAGGTAAGTAATTTAAAGGAAGGAAAATATTTGAATTATTTTTAAAAAATGGGAAGAAGCTAATCTCCTAGCCTTATGTAGCAAACCAAGTTTTAGAACAGGGGTGGGCAATGATGGCCTTTTATGACTTGTGGACTTCAACTCCCAGAATTCCTGAGCCAATATGGATGGATGGCCCCTTTATGACTAGTGGACTTCAACTCCCAGAATTCCTGAGTCAGCATGGATGGCTGGATGGCCCTTTTATCACTTGTGGACTTAAGCTCCCAGAATTCCTGCGTCAGCATGGCTGGATGGCCCCTTTATGACTTGTGGACTTCAGCTCCCAGAATTCCTGCGTCAGCATGGCTGGCTCAGGAATTCTGGGAGTTGAAGTCCACAAGTCCTGACAGGGCCATGGTTTCCCATTTTGTCTTAGAAGATGTGAGTCTTCTACCCAGTTAAATGTCTATTTATTCCAACCACCTCAGCTGGGTTTTATTTGCCTAACATCAATGTCTTTTAGTTGTAGGGAATTTTGTTTCCCAGGTTCCTTAGCTAGCACAGAAAGTGGAATTCTGGGGACTAAAGTCTCCCGCATCTGGAGAGCCCCATTTGACGGAAATGGTCCGCAAGTGATTGTTTTGGCTCTCAAAAGTTTCTCTCAATCAGAAAGAGTTGCCTGAAATGGGGGAACGCTGCAAGGAAGGAAAGGGAAAGGAAAGGAGGGGAAAAGGAAAAGAAAGGAAAGGAGAAAAGAAAAAGAGAAGGAAGGAGAAAGGAAAGGGGGAAAAGGAAGAGGGAAGGAAGGGGGGAAAGGAAAAGAGGAGGAGGAAAGGAAAGGACTGCAGCAGGAACAGAAAAGAAAAGGAAGGAAGGGGAAAAAGGAAGAGGGAAGGAAAGGGGAAGGAAACGAGAAGGAAGAGGAAAGGGAAGAGGAAAAGGGAAGGAGGAAAGGAAAGGACTGCAGGAACGGAAAAGAAAACGAAGGAAGGAAGGAAAAGAAATCGGAGGGAGGGAGGGACGGAGGGTCGGCTGATCGAGGCCGGTCGGGCTCGCTCTCCCCTCGCCGGCGGCTCTTCCCCGGCCAGCCCCCGCCCCGAAGCCTTCGCTCCCTCCGCGGCCTCGGCCTCGAGCCGGGGCCTCCCTCGAAGGGCCCGGCCCGGCCTGCCTGCCTGCCTGGGGGCTGCCGGGGGTCGCGCGGGGATCCCGGGCACTCTCGGCCCGCCGGTCCGCCGCTTCCCCTCTCCCTCCCTGGCCGGCTGCCCGACCGGCTGGCTCCGGCTCCCGCCTTGGCTCCGGCCCGCTCGCTCGCGCTGACTCACCATGCCCGTGACGCAGGGAGCGGCCGTCCCCTCCGCCTCCCTGGGGGGCCGCCAGAGCCGCCGGCCGGGAAGGAGGGAGGGTCGCAGCCGGCCCCGAGAAGGCCCGGGGGGGGGGGGGCTTGGGCTCCCGCCTCTGGAGGAGAGGGAAGGGGGGGGTCTTCGCTGCCCACCCGGCGCGCCCGGGGTTCAGGCGCGGCCTTTAACGGCTGGGGTGTTGGGGTGAGGGAGAGAGAGAGGGAGTGAAAGAGAGGGGAAGAGAAAAAGAGGGAGAAGGGGAGAAAGAGGGAGAGGGGGAGAAAGGGAGAAGAGGAGGAAGGAAGGGTGAAGGGGAGAAAGAGGGAGAGGAAGGGCGAAGGGGAGAGAAGGAGGGAGAGGGAGGGAAAGGGGAAGAGAGAGGGAAGGAGAGGGGGAGAGAAAAAGGGAGAAGGAGGGAGGGAGAGGGGGGAGAGAAGGGGAGAGGGAGAGAAAAGGAGGGAGGGTGAGAGGGAGGAAGGGAGAAGGGGACAGGGAGGGAGGGAAAGGGAGAAAGGGAGAGAGAAGGAGAGGAAGGAGAGAGGGAGAAGGGGAGAGAAGGGAGGGAGAGGGGGAGAAAGGGAGAGAGGAGAGGAAGAGGGAAGGAGAGAGGGAGAGGGAGAAGGGGAGAAGAAGGAGGAAGGGAGAAGAAGGGAGGGAGGGAGAGGGGGAGAAACAGAGAGGAGAGGGAGAGGGAGAAGGGGAGAGGAGGGAGAAGAAGGGAGGGAGGGAGAGGGGGGAGGAAGGGAGAGAGGAGAGGGAGAAGGGGAGAGGAGGGAGAAGAAGGGAGGGAGGGAGAGGGGGAGAAAGGGAGAGAGGAGAGGAAGAGGGAAGGAGAGAGGGAGAGGGAGAAGGGGAGAAGAAGGAGGAAGGGAGAAGGGAGGGAGGGAGAGGGGGAGAAACAGAGAGAGGAGAGGGAGAGGGAGAAGGGGAGAGGAGGGAGAAGAAGGGAGGGAGGGAGAGGGGGGAGAAAGGGAGAGAGAGGGAGAGGGAGGGAGAAGGGAGGGAGGGAGAGGGGGAGAAAGGGAGAGAGGAGAGGAAGAGGGAAGGAGAGAGGGAGAAGGGGAGAAGGAGGAAGGGAGAAGGGAGGGAGGGAGAGGGGGGAGAAAGGGAGAGAGGAGAGGGAGAGGGAGAAGGGGAGAGGAGGGAGAAGAAGGGAGGGAGGGAGAGGGGGGAGAAAGGGAGAGAGGAGAGGGAGAAGGGGAGGGAGGGAGAAGGGAGGGAGGGAGAGGGGGGAGAAAGGGAGAGAAGGGGACAGGGAGGAAGAGGGGAGAAAGGGAAGGAGGGAGAAGGGGGCAAGGAGGGAGGGAGGGGGGAGAAAGGGAGAGAGGAGGAAGAGGGAAAGAAAGGGAGGGAGATGGGGAGAGGGAGGGAGGAAGAGAGAGAAAGAGGGGGAACCTTTTCATTGCCAGCTGCAAGGTCTTCTCTTCACCTCCCACCTCTGGCTGTCCGCCCTTAGGTCACATCCCAAGCAAAGCATGGAGTCGTAGACCTTGGGGGGCCTTCTAGTCCAACCTTCTCTCCAGACCAGGAATCCTCAGACATCCCAGTTAAATGGGCCACCCAACCTTTGCTTGAAGACCTCCGGAGATGGAGCACCCACAATTTCAGGAGACAAGCTCTTCCGCCACCCTTCGTAACTCTCACTGCCAGGAAATTCTTCCTAAGGTATTCTGACTTTGGGTCTCCTCGTGCGAAGCGTCTGTCCGTTGGTTCTTGTCCTACCCTCGGAAGCTCTGGAGAAGAAACTCAGCCAGCCTCTCTGTGATGGCTCTCCATGACTCAGAAAAGGGACTCCAGGTGTCATGAGTCCCATCGACCTTCTGTTCTTTGGGTTCCTTCAACTAGCCTTCATAGGAATCAGCCAAGTCCCTCAGCATCCTTGTGACTCTTCTCTGAACTGTGGTGACCAACTGCCTTCTGAAACATGGATGGACTACACCTCCCAACGTCCCTCATCATCCGGTCATGACGGCCGGAATTGCTGGGTGCGCAACAAGAACGGTTCACCCAGGAGACAGTGACCTAATATTTTATTTGGGCAGAAGCACACACATTGGAGTGAAGAAGAATCTGCTTTTAAAGGAAACGAGACAGATAGTCTTAACTCTCAATCATATACAATTTTAACATATAGAGATGGAAGGGACCTCAGAGGCCATTTAGTCCAACCTCCCGCTCAAGGCAGGAGATCTTATCAATGAAGGAGATCTTAGAACAGAACAGATCTGGAAGGGACCTTGGAGGTCTTCTAGTCCAGCCCCCTGCTCAAGCAGGAGAACCTATACCGTCTCAGACAAGTGACTGTCTAGCCTCTTCTTAAAAATCTCCAGTGATGGAGCGCCCACGATTTCTGGTGGCAAAGCTGTTCCACTGGTTCATTGTCCTCACTGTCAGGAAGTTTCTCCTCAATTCCAGGTTGTTTGTCTCTTTGTTCCGTTTCCATCCGTTGCTTCTTGTCCTGCCTTCGGGCGCTTTGAAGAATAGCTTGACTCCCTCTTGTTTGGGGCAGCCCCTTAAGTATTAGAAGGCTGCTATCATGTCACCCCTGGTCCTTCTCTTTGTTAAGACGAGAGAGACCTAGTTCCCTCAATCATTCATCATACATTTTGGCCTCCAATGCTTTTCTCATTTTAAACAAGACTGAAAACGTCTTTTAATATTAAAAAAAGAAAAAAACATTTTAGTGCAAACATTTACTCACCGTTTTTTCCTCCTCGGGAAGGAAAATATAAAAAAATAGCTTCAGACTGGGAGAGGGAGGGAGGGGAAGGAATAGAGGGAGGGAGGGAGGAAAGGGGAGTAGAAGGAGAGAGAAAAAGAAAAGGAGAGCAGTGGAGTGGAGGAGTGGGAAGGTAGAGGGAGGATAGGAAGTAAGGAGAGAGAGAAATGGGAAGAGAAGGGAAGGAAGAGAAAAAAGGAAAGACCGTAAGAGGAGCAGGAGAGAAGGAAAAAAGGCAAGAGGGACAAGAAGAAGGAAAGGAAAGATAAAAGGAAGGAAGGAAAAAGGAATGGGAAGGGAGAAGAAAGGAAGAAAGGAGAATTAGAAAAGGTGGGAGGAGGGAAGTAAGAGAAGGAAGGAATGGAGGACAGGAGAAGGAGAGGTGCAGGACGGAAAGGAAAGGGGGAGAGAGAGGAATAACACCCAAAGGACGGGATTGGGGACAACCTATGTACTGTATGTTTGCAAGGGTTGCCTTGCTCCAGCCCCGTTTCCTGAACCTGGGGGAACGGGATTCGGAGACAACAAGAGTCCCACCCAGATGGAACCAACCGTCGCAAGCAGCCATATTTTCAAAGATGCCCGGAAACACAACAGCCCACCGGGATTCAAGTCTGCAATCCCAAACGGGAGAGAAGCTACAGCCTCGTTTGCCTCCGCCTTCCAAGGATGGAGCAGAAGGCCCACCTCGCGAGCTGAGCTGGGTCCGTTTCAAGTGGTTTGTGGAGAAGACATCCTCATGGGGTCACTTCCTCCTCCATGAATGGAAGCTGCAGTCACGCCAGACAGAAGAACAAACACACAATTTCCCTCTCCCCCCCCCCCCGTCTTCTGCTTGACATTACAGAACAGGGAAGACCGAGAAACTTTTTTATATCCAGCTTTTTCGCATTTTCCAAAGAACAGCCCCGGCTGTGTCACTTCTGGCAGGCCTCCTTGGCAAATCCGCCTCAGCAGGAGAAGCGGGGCTACAATTCACCGGATAGGACAACAGAGTTGGAAGGGGCCTTGGAGGTCTTCTAGTCCAACCCGCTGCTCGAGCAGGGCACAAGTGTCTGTCCAGTCTCTTCTTAAAAGACCTCCAGTGACGGAGCACCCGCAACTTCTGGTGGCAAGCTGTTCCACTGGTTAATTGTCCTCACTGTCAGAAGTTTCTCCTTAATTCCAGGCTGCTTCTCTCCTTGATTAGTTTCCACCCGTTGTTTTCTTGTCTTGCCTTCGGGTGCTTTGGAAAATATACTGACCCCCCCTTCTTCCTTGTGACAGCCCCTCAAATATTGGAAGACGGCCAGCATGTCCCCCCCGCCCCAGTCCTTCTTTTCATTCAACTAAACATACCCAGTTCCAGCACCGTTCTCCCTATGTTGTAACCTCCAGTCCCCTAAACATCTTTGAAATTTTGGAGAACCATGTATCGATGGCCCATAATCAATCAATCAATCTACCAATGTCAGTCAGTTTGCAGAGGTGACTCTATATTGTGTATAAATGCAACTCTGAGGAGGTTTAATTTACAGTATTTCCGTCAAGGTTGAATTGCTAAGATGCTTGCCTAACCTCTGTCGCTACTCAACTTGCCATAGAAATGGAGGAGATGAACAAGTTAAAGAAACAGTGGTAACATGGCCGAAGAACTTTGGATATAACATAGAATTAGAAAAATGGCAAAACTTGTGGGAAAGAAATTATAAATCAGGGGTCTTCTAATGTGGCCCTTTCATGACTTGTGGACTTCAACTCCCAGAATTCCTCACCCAGCATGGACCATATAAGCCAGGGGTCTTCAAACCTGGCCATTTTATGGCTTGTGGACTTCAACTCCAAGTTTGAAGACCCCTGCTATAAACTGACAATGGCAGCTTCTTCTAAGGAGAATTTATATAAAATGTTTTATAGATGGCACTTGCCACCAGCAAGATTGGCAAAGATGTTTAAAAATATGTCAGATAAGATGTTGGAAATGTAAAGATAAGTCAGGTACTGATTATCATGCATGGTGGACGTGTGTTAAAGCAAAGAGGTACTGCAAAAAAATACATACTTGGCTAGAAAAGATGTTGGGAAAACACGTAGATTTTTAAACCTGAACTTTTTTTATTAGGTATTATGCCAGAAAGGACTGATAAACAAAGCACGTATTTGACTTTACATGTAATAACAGCGGCAAGAATCATATTCGCGCAATATTGGAAAAAGGAAGATTTACCATCAGAGGAAGAAATAATGTGCAGAAATGGACAGACTGACTTTGAGGTTGAAAGAAAAAGAAGAGACAATACTATCAGACGGGACTCCACAAGTCTTAAAACTGCCAAGGATGAGGACCCCTGGCTGGCTGAGGAATTCTGGGAGTTGAAGTCCGCAAGTCTTAAAGCTGCCAAGGTTGAGGACCCCTGTGAAAAGCCATCGTTAACTAACCATTATTTCACGTGGGAAAACTCGAGTCGATTTTGCTTCTTCAACGCCGGGATATGTATTCAATACAGATTATCTCTTACGGAACCGTAGAGTTTCCTCAATATTGAGTTTGTCAGCCGGGGGGGGGGGGGTTTAACAATATTTACCTGCTCTTGCATTAAACATGGCTGCAGTTCAGATCATGCTGAGCACTAGGAATCCCTTTGAAACACAACAGGGCTCAAAGGAGACCCCTCTCGGATTGTGCAGTGAAAAATCTAGTGAAAAATTTCTCCTCCTCTTCTTATCCTCCCCTACAAAATTCTTCTCCTCCTCCTCCTCTTCCCCTCCTCCTTCCCTATAAAATTTATTTTTCTTTCTTTCCTTTTTTTTCTCTTCTCCTCTTCCCCTCCTCCTTCCCTATAAAATTTATTTTTCTTTATTTCTTCTTCTTCTTCTTCTCCTCTTTCTCCTCCTCCTCCTCTTCTTCTTCTTCTCCTCCTCCTCTCCCCTTCCCCTTTTTTTTCTTCTCTGACTCTAGATTATATTCTAACAGCAGCGCCTGGAAATGCCAGTATGGATTTCTTCCTTGTTGTTGTTGTTAGCTGCGAAGTCGTGTCCGACTCATCACGACCCCATGGACAACGTTCCTCCAGGCCTTCCTGTCCTCCACCATCTTCTGGAGTCCATTTAAGCTCACGCCTACCGCTTCGGTGACTCCATCCAGCCACCTCATTCTCTGTCGTCCCCTTCTTCTCTTGCCCTCAACCTTTCCCAGCATTAGGCTCTTCATTTCTTCCTTACGGACACGTAAAACCTTATTTTGCCTTTCAGGCTTTCCGAATGATCCTTTCACAGATTCTTTGCCTTCCTTCAGCAGTGAGAATTCACAGCTTGCCTCCTTTCCTTTTCTTCTTTAATTGTTGCTATTTTTAAATTCTCATATTAGACCTACAGCCTATGAAAACACCTACACACACACACACACACACACACACAGACAGAGGCATCCACAAACACATTTACATATTTGTTTTGGTACTATTGATAGCAGCTGTAACCAAATGAATGCCTACGTATCACAAAGGCGAAGGAAGGGCTGACGTGTTGACCGAGCCATAAAAGACTTCACAGCAGCTGTGAAAATGACTTAGTACAGGTAATCCTCGACTTACAACCACAACTCAGCCCAACATTTCCGTTGCTAAGTGAGGCGTTGCTTCAGTGAGTTTTGCCCCATTTTACATCCTGGTTGTTAAGTTAGTAATGTGGTTTGTTCAGTAAATTTGGCTTCCCCCATTGACTTTGCTTGTCAGAAGTTCTCAAAAGCTGATCACATGACCCCCGGGATGTCATAAATACAGCGAGTCCTCGACTTACGAACACAACTGAGCCCCAAGTTTATGTCGCTAAGGGAGACATTTGTTCAGTGAGTTTTGCCCCGTTTTATGACCTTTCTTGCCGCGGTTTGTTAAGTGAAGCGTTGCAATTGTTCAAGTTAGCCTTGGTGGAGCAATGGGCTAATGCCTCCTTAAGTAACACCAGCTGCCTGCAATTAGTGCAGGTTCGAGTCCCACCAGGCTCAAGGTTGACTCAGCCTTCCATCCTTCTGAGGTAGGTAAAATGAGGACCCAGATTGTTGGGGGCAATTAAGCTGACTTTGTAATAATGCCGCTTGGGGTGTGTGTGAAAGCCCTAATAAGCAGGCATATGCATAGAATGAAGGCTACTGCTAAGCTTGTAAGCCGCCCTGAGTCTTCGGAGAAGGGCGGGATATAAATGGAATTAAAATAAATAAATAAAATAAATAAGTTAGTAATTTACGGTCGTTAAATGAATCCCCCGTTGACTTTGCTTGTCATAAGCCAGCTGGGAAGGTTATTAGGCTAGTAAGCCGGTCGTTAAGTGAGTCTGGCTTTCCCCATTGACTCTGCTTGTTAGCAGGTTGCAAAAAAATGATCACGTGACCCTGGGACACGGCGACCGTCATAAATAGGAGCCAGTTGCCAAGCAGCTGAATTTTGATCATGTGGCCTGTGGGGATGCTGCAATGGTCGTAAGTGTGAAAAACGGTCGTAAGTCTAGGTTTAGTAACTTTGAGCAGTCACCAAATGAACGGTTGTGAGTTTTGCTCTTTAATTTTCTTCCCCATGTGGAAGAATAGGAAAGTTGGGTTTCTGTAGGCACCAGGTAGATCTTGCAAAATCTGAAAACAACATTAAAATAAAGCTGACAAAGCAACAAGATTCTTTCTTCTCAAGAAAAGCAACTCCACCCCGCCCTTGATCAACGAAGATGTGGTCTTCCCTCCTCTTTTCCTTTCTTTATTTCTTCCTTTTTTTTCTTTTGTACCTCTTGACTATGAGCTTATAAGCAAGGTGAGCCATTTGGTTGAAGCACCATTGGAAAAATATGAGGGTTAATTGAAGAACCAAAGCAAAATCCAAACAATGCAGGGAATTATAGCCAGTTCCCAACTTAACGACCGCTTGTTCATCATTCGAAGTTATAACGGCACTTTTAAAAAGTGACTTGTGACCGTTTTTCACACTTAACGACTGTTGCAGCCTCCCCAGTCACGTGCTCAAAATTCAGAGGCTCGGCAACTGGCATGTACTTATGACGACTGCCGCATCCCGGGTCATGTGACCCCCTTGTGCAACCTTCTGACAAGCAAAGTCAAGGGGGAAACCAGATTCATTTAAACCACCACGTTACTAACAGGACAATCTTCCCAGCTGGCTTATGACACACAAAGCCCATGGCGCAGCCAGAGTCCCTTAACGACCCTATTACTAACACAACTACTGCAGTGATTCACTTAACAACTTTGGCGAGAGACGTCATAAAATGAGGCAAAACTCAACTGTCTTGCTTAGCAACAGAAATTTGGGGGGTCAATTATGGTCGTAAGTCGAGGACTGCCTACCTGTTACCAATGTTTCATTGTTGCATATATTCTAAGTCATAACTCTTTATCAAAAAGATGGAATTGGGGGAGGGAAGGCAACAAATGAGAAATAAGCCCCACCAATTCCTTGTTTGAAGCAGTAGGCGTGAGCCTAAATGGACTCCAGAAGATGGTAGAGGACAGGAAGGCCTGGAGGAACGTTGTCCATGGGGTTGTGATGGGTCAGACACGACTTCGCAACTACCGTATTTTCCGGCGTATAAGACGACTTTTTAACCCATGAAAATCATCTCAAAAGTTGGGGGGTCGTCTTATACGCCCAGTCGTCTTATACGCCGGAAAATACGGTAACAACAACAAGTTCTTTGTTGGAGGCCGCAGCTGAGACGGGAATTATGGTGAACAACTTACTGAGGAATTTTCTTCCCTTCCCAATTGGGGAATGCCAACTGCCGAATTAAATCTGAAGTTATATTTTCTCATTAATAGTTCTGTCAAAATTACATTTTCTCATTAAGATACCCACATTGATTCTACATTGGAGGCTTCTGCTGTGGCAGGAATCTTTCCCCCCGCCCTCCAAAAAATCCTGACCACATTCGCTTGGAAATCTTCCCTTTCTGCAAAAAGGAAACAAAAACGCCAGTCCGGTGTTTTAAAAGATAAAATGACAAAGACGATAACAAGTATATAGTTGCATTTCCTAGTTCTTTCTGCAGTCTATAAGTATGCAGATAGTTGGATCAAGATAGAGTGACAGACATAAAAAGAGAGAGAGAGAGAGAGAAGATAGAAGATAGAGACAAAGAGAAAGAGAGACAC
>NC_139515.1:85755133-85775133 GCF_947247035.1 Vipera ursinii | reverse complement strand
TTTTTAAAAAAAATGTTTCCCAACTTTTTCCTGACAAAGGCGCCAAGATTTGAGGTTGGTGCCTTCGGCTGGTGCCAGCTTCAGACACTCCCTGTGTTTTTGGTCTCCTGATAGACGTCTCAAGAGGAAACAGCCAAACAAAGCAGAAATAAGGCAAGGAGTCGGTTATGTTGGATCCACAAGATTTCATAGCCGGAAGGCATGAAACAAAGAAGAAACAGACACTGTAATATAGAGAAGCGATTTAAGAATCCAGGCCCGAAACAGGCAGGCAGCGAGTTCTAGTCTTGCCTTGGGTGACCTTGGGCCGGCCACTTCCTCTCAGCTCTAGGAAAGACGATCCGTTTCTGAAAATTTGGCCAAGAAAACTGCAAGGATCAATCCTGGCCGTCGCTGGGAACACAAGGCTGATTTGAAGATCCAGAGGAAGGGGTTCTGTTCAAACGAAATAAGCCTTTGAAAATAATCCATTTTTGCTATGACGAGTGTCCCTTGACTTGCAGCCCATTCGTTTAGTGACCGTTTCACATTACAACGGCAGTGAAAAAAAGTGACATGACCATTTCCACCACCCCCCACCACGCTTATGACCCTTGCAGCTTCCCCAGGGTGACGTGATCAAAATTCAGACTTTCGGCAGAGATGTGCAGAAATGGACAGGTTGACTTTAAAGAGAAAGAAGATGCAGTGTATTTTAAAACATGGGATAATAACGAGTTTGAGAGAAAGGAATGTGATATGTAACTTTGAATATATAGCAACTAGTAAGAAGACTCTTGAGCGATTAACTAACGTATTGTTGATGATAATTATCGTTCATTGCTTTTTAAATACATGAACCCAGACAACATGCTGTTTGCTAAATATTAAGAATGTTATTTTTAAAAATCCTAACCTGAACCCCGACCCTATTCCTAATCACATATGTATGATTTCTTCATATAATATAAAAAAAAACCAACCTCATTTAACAACCGTCTCGTTCAGCAGCAGAAATTTTGGGCTGAACAGTGGTTGTAAGGCGACTTCCTGTACAAAGCTCCTGTTCGAAGAGAAATCAGCCTTTGAAAATAATTTCATTTATTTATTTATTTTGCTATTATTTAATTCCTTTGCCCTCGTGCAGCTTACTGGGGCCAGCCTGACCGCAGTTGTTTTAATTATTTATTTATTTATTGGTTTGTGAGGCTTATAGCTGCCCCTTTCTCAAAAAAGCTGGCAGCCGTTGAGGAGAACCATCAGCCACCATTAAAAAATATGAAACAGTCCTTACGAAAGTATTAAAAGTAATTGTCTTCCTTTTCAGGACCATTGACAGAAAATCCCACCTCACAAATCCTCCTCAGGGTTGAAAGAAACTACACACAGGGACGTTTCTTTTGCAAGTTTCTTTCCTAGCTGAAGTTTCTACCACTGTAGAGTGTGTGTGTGTGTGTGTGTTTAAAGAAAACCATCTGTGTTTTTTTGTTCACTAATCAACAGCTCCATAGGAGGGGGCAAAAAAAGCTAAGATGGCAGCCTACATGTAAAAAAGGGATGAGTCAGGATTGGGAGACCGCCATCTTGTAGACACTCCGGTCACTAGTTTGTTTATTGGTTGAACTATAATAGAATAACAGAGTTAGAAGGGACCTTGGAGGTCTTCTAGTCCACCCCCTTGCTGAAATGGTTGCAGGAATTGGGTATATCTAGTTTAATGAAAAGAAGAAATGGGTTTTCTGTCTGTGTGTGTGTGTGTGTGTGTGTGTGTGTGTGTGTCTGTATCTGTGTGTCTCTCTCTGTGTTACATGATAGCAGTGTTCCAATATTTGAGGGGCTGCCACAAAGAAGAGGGAGTCGAGCTATTTTCCAAAGTGCCTGAAGGCAGGAGAAGAAGTCATGCATGGAAACTAATCAAGGAGAGAAGCAACCTACAACTAAGAAATTTCCCGACAGTTAGAACAATTAACCAGTGGAACAACTTGTCACTAGAAATTGTGCATGCTCCAACACTGGAAGTTTTCCAGAAGAGATTGGACAGCCATCTCTCTGAAATGGTATAGGGTCTTCTGCCTGAGCAGGGGGTTGGACTAGAAGACCTCCAAGGTCCCTTCCAAATCTGTTATTCTGTCAAGCAGGAGCCCTTATACCAAGGGTCTTCAAACTTGGCCCTTTTATGAGTTGTGGACTTCAACTCCCAGAATTCCTCAGCCAGGCACGCTGGCTGAGGAATTCTGGGAGTTGAAGTCCACAAGCCATAAAAATGGCCAAGTTCGAAAACCCCTGCCTTACACTATTTCAAACAAGGGGTTGTCCGCTTTTGTTATATCCTGCCTTTTATTATTTTTTATAAATAACTCAAAGGGGGGAAATATACTCCTTTCTCCTCCTGTTTCCCCCCCCCCCCCCACACACACACACAACAACAACCGTCCTGTGAGGTGGGGTCAGATTGAGAGAGGGAGGGACTGCGGTCTCTGGCCTTAGCTGTTTTCTTGTTCCCCTTCCAATCAAACATCTTCCAGAAAGCCGCAGGAACAATTTGTGTTTTTTTCCTTGTTTGCATGGGGGTTTTTTGCAGTTTTTTTTTAAAAGGGAGTTTCTGTCCAAAGAAGAGATACATCTGAATTCAGAAGAATGAAAGCATTATCCAACTGGCTGGGGTGCTAAATTAGTCTCTCTCCCTCTCTCTCTCTCTCTCTCTCTCTCTCTCTGTTTGTGTGTGTGTGTGTGTGTGTGCCCATTTTCTAAAGCAGAGGAACTGGTCTTGGGAGAATTACACTGATAAATTAATGCAACCGGTTCATGGTTTTGCTTTTCTCTGTTCCGTCTGCATTGCTGACTCATTCAGCTGTTTCTTCTCCCTGCCTCTCATTCTCATCTCTTTCTCTCTCTCTCTCTTTCCTTTTTATTTTACCCCTGCCTGCTGTTTCTCAGTCTGCCTGCCACCTCTGATTAACCTCTGATCCTGTTACCAAACAGAAGTAGACATAGATCCCAGGGTTGTTATTTCAACATTGCTGACCCTGTAAACAAGCACCAAGGTAACAAGAATGCCGGTCTCCTGGCTGAACTCTTCTGCTGGTGTTCCTTTTCGTTCTTGGAAACCCTGGCATACACACACACACACAGACACAAACAAACACACACAGACACACAGAGAGAGAGAGAGACACAGATTTAGCAATCCAACAGACGGGAAATCCTTATTTGGAGTTGACACAGCACAATAGGAAGAATTTTTCTCTCTCTGTGTGTGTGTGTGTGTGTGTCCATGCGTGCATGCCTTCAAACCAGACTTGGATTCCTGGCAACCCCAGGTAAGTCCTCAACTTAACAACAGTTTCATTTCAGTGCTAAATTAACAACATTACTGAAAAAAGTGACTTATGACTGTTTTTCACACTTAGTGACCATTGCAGCATTCCCTGTGGTCACTCACATGTGATCAAAATCCAGATGCTCAGCAACCAACTCGTATTGATGACCATCGCATTGTCCCCAGGGAGAGGTTCATGTTGATCCCCTTTTGAGACCTTCTGAAGAACAGAGTCAATGGGGGAACCAGACTCACTTAACGGCCGTGCAAACTAACTTAAGAACCGCAGTGACTCACTTAACAACAGCAGCAAGAAAGACTAAAATGGGACAAAGCTCACTTAACAACGGTCTCGCTTAGCCACTGAAATTTTGGCAATTATGATCATAAATTGAGGACTACCTGTACGTGGACACATGTGTGTCCCACTTAACAACGGTCTCACTTAGCCACCAAAATTTTGGCCTCAATTATGATCATAAATTGAGGACTACCTGTATGTGGACAAGTCCGTGCAGTTCTTTTGGCAGCATTTCCATCTTCCTGGGACAGAAGAGGAGGGAGGGGCCAAAGTCACCCAGTTGGCATTGTGCCAAGACAGGACTACAACTCCCAGTTTCAGGAATTTTAGCCTGGTGCCTTACCCTCTCCCTTAAATTGGCCCTCTGATAGTGATAGTAGTCCTTGACGTATGACCACAATTGATCCCAAAATTTCTGTCGCTAAGGGAGGCATTTGTTAACTTTGTCCCACTTTATGACCTTCCTGGGCCACCGTTGTTAAGTGAATCACTGCAGTTAGTGATGTGGCTGTTACGGGGATCTAGCTTCTCCATTCACATTGCTTGTCAGAAGGTCCCAAAAGGGGATCACGTGACCCCGGGACACTACAACCGTCATAAATACGAATCAGTTGCCAAGCATCCGAATTTTGATGCCGAGGCCACGGGGAGACTGCAACAGTCGTAAGTGTGAAAAACGGTCGTAAGTCGCTTTTCTCTGTGCCGTTCTAACTTCGGTAACTGGAAATGGTTGTAAATTGAGGACTGTCTGTTTTTATAGAATAGGACAGGGAGATTGTTTCACACTAATTACCTGGAATTCGTCATCTGGTTTGTTTAAGCTGAGTTAATGTGACAGGTGAATCAGCCAATGGTGGATTAGTTAACAAACTAATGGCTTAGAATAAAACATGGCTTATGTTCAGGGTAAATCATGCCTCTGGGTACAAAAAAAAAGAGGAAATAGAAAGGAGAAATGACAGACTTAAGAAAAAAAAGATTGAAATTCCAAATTGATCAAACCGATTCCCAAAAGCTCCATTCAGTTAAAAAAGGAAGGCACATTGAAAGATATTCAGGAGGACAGCGTCGTCGTTCTAAACGGCTTGTACAATTCATCCTGAGTCTAGCAATTTCTATTATTATACCTCGTTCTATTTTGAGAATTCAGGATGGAGACGGAGGACGATGGGTGCTTGAAATGTTTTGCCTTGTTATTATTTAACCTAACCTGTTGGAAATACGTCCCTCGCCTTGACAATTTTATTTCCTTTAAAATAATGGGCATTTTAAATAGGCACCTGGAAACACCGCCAGATGCTTACACGTACGCAACATTTTGTTCCATGATTATTACAGGAAGGTTGGGGGGGGTTAATATGTTTTGGCTGCAGCACGAGGACCAACAATTAATCAGTGGAACGACTTGCCTGCTCCAAAAGTTGTGGGTGCTCCAAAAACTGGAGGTTTTTAAGAAGAGACTGGACAGCCATTTGTCTGAAATGGTGTAAAGTTTCCTCTTTGAGCAGGGGGCTGGACTAGAAGACCTCCAAGGCCCCTTCCAACTCTCTTATTCCTTTTTTTTTTTCTGTTATCCCATTACAGTACATTCTGACACACAACCTGTTAGAAATGAGCTGGACAGCCTGATAATAAAGTTTGATACAAAAACGGCTGGGGGAAAAAATGAACCGTCAATTGTTCCTTATCAGGCCAGGAGACGTATCTCATAAGTAGTGTTACTGTAGGAGATTATATTATTATTATTATTATTATTATTATTATTATTATTATTATTATTATATCAGTGTTTTTTTTGTAAAAGGAAAAGGTGCCGGAACTCACACACGTCATACAACCCGCCTTGCCTACCCTACAAGGTTCCATCCGAAAAAGGTCCTGGAACTCCGTTCTGAGCGTTCTATGACCAAAAAAGCCCTGATTATTATTGTATCAATAAGGCGGATGGGAAGCTGGAAGGAATGCTCCTCTGACCCAAAACTAGGTGAGATAGCTTATATCCTACAAAATAAAACTGCAAGTTGGAATGATCTGGACAGATATGGAGAAATGGGCTGATAGCAGCAGTATGAAATAGAACACAGAGACCAAGGGACCATCAGAGATCTCCCCTCTCCTTCCCCTCCCCTCCCCTCCCTCTCTCCAGCCCTCTTTCTCCTTCCTCCCTACGTCTTTCCACTTCCCCTCCCCTTCCCTTCCGCCTTCCTCTTTCCTTCCTTCTCTCCTCCCTCTTCCTTTCCTCCTCATTCTCCTCCCTCCCTATCTTCATTCTTTCTCTTTTCCTCCCTCCTCCCTCCCTCCGTCCCTCTTTTCCTTTCTTCCTCTTTCTCCTTCCTGCCTTCCTGCCTTCCCTCCCCCACCTTCCTGGTTCCCTTTTCCTTTCCTGCCTGCCTCTCTCCCTCTTTCCCTTCTTTCCTTCCTTCCTCCTCCCTCCCTCCCTTTCTCCTGCCCGCCCTCTCATCCATCCATTTCCTTCCTTCCTTTCCTGCCTCTTTCCCTTGCTTTCTCCCCTTCTTTCCTTCCTTCCTTCTCCTTCCCTTCCTTTCTCCCTCCCTCTCATCCATTTCCTTCCTTTCCTGCCTGCTTCCCTCTTTCCCTTGCTCTCTCCCCTTCCTTCCTTCCTTCTCCCTCCCTTTCTCCCTCCTTCCCTCTCATCCATCCATCCATTTCCTTCCTTCCTTCCCTGCCTGCTAGCCTCCCTATTTCCCTCCTTCTCTGTCTCCTTCCTTCCTTCCTTCCTTCCTTCCTTCCTTCCTTCCTTCCTTTCCATCTTCCCAGCTTTGGTGCTGAATCTTTGGCCACGCCCTTCCTCCCTCCGACTTACTCCCCCACCCTCCATCGGATTCCTAGCCCAGCTTTGCAAGAACCCGACATTTCTTTTCTCTCCCTTCCAAGAGAAGCCTTGCCACCCCTTTTCGCTTCGCCCGGAAGGAAAGGAAAGGGAAGGGAAGGGAAGAAGCCAGGCTGGAATTCTCTCTTTGGCTGCGCGCCCTTTCGCTTCTCTTTGCGTTCCTCCTCCCCCCCCCGCTCCCTCCTCCTCTCCCCCCCCCCGCTCTCTAATCTTGTGACCAAGTCATTTTCTGAAATGACACAGCAAAACTGAGGGGGAGGAGGAGGAGGAGGAGGAGGAGGAGGTCGGAGCGGTGCAAGTAGAAAGCGGGATCTGGCTTGATTGTGTCTCCAAGGCATAATTGACTCCGGTGGAGGATTTCTCTCTCTCTCTCTCTCTCTCTCTCTCTCTCTCTCTCTCTCTCTCTCTCTCTCTCTCTCTCTCTCTCTCTCCATTCCTATTTATTCTCTCTCTCTCTCTCTCTCCATTCCTATTTATCTATCTATCTATCTATCTATCTATCTATCTATCTATCTATCTATCTATCTATCTCTTCCTATCTATCTATCTATCTATCCCTTCCTATCTATCTATCTATCTATCTATCTATCTATCTATCTATCTATCTATCTATCTATCTATCTATATCTATCTATCCATTCCTATCTATCTATCCCTTCCTATCTATCTATCCATTCCTATCTATCTATCTATCTATCTATCTATCTATCTATCTATCATCTATCTATCTTTCTATCTATCTATCCATTCCTATCTATCTATCCATTCCTATCTATCTATCTATCTATCTATCTATCTATCCATTCCTATCTATCTATCCATTCCTATCTATCTATCTATCTATCTATCTATCTATCTATCTATCTATCTATCTATCATCTATCTATCTTTCTATCTATCTATCTATCTATCTATCTATCTATCTATCCATTCCTATCTATCTATCCATTCCTATCTATCTATCCATCTATCTATCTATCTATCTATCTATCTATCTATCTATCTATCCCTTCCTATCTATCATCTATCTATCTATCCATTCCTATCTATCCATTCCTATCTATCTATCCATTCCTATCTATCTATCCATTCCTATCTATCTATCTATCTATCTATCTATCTATCTATCTATCATCTATCTATCTATCTATCCATTCCTATCTTTCTATCTATCTATCTATCTATCTATCTTTCTATCTATCTATCTATCTATCTATCTATCTATCTATCCATTCCTATCTATCTATCCATTCCTATCTATCTATCCATTCCTATCTATCTATCTATCTATCTATCTATCTATCTATCTATCTATCTATCTATCTATCTATCTATCTATCTATCTATCTATCCATTCCTATCTATCTATCTATCATCTATCTATCTATCTATCTATCTATCTATCTATCTATCTATCTATCTATCTATCTATCTATCCATTCCTCTCTCTCTCTCTCTCTCTCTCTCTCTCTCTCTCTCTCTCTCTCTCTCTCTCTCTCTCTCTCTCTTTATTTATTGGGAAGCCTCGTCTTCCTTCCCCTCGCCTTCCCCCCCCCCCCAAAAAAAGCAGGAGGGGTGGGGGAAGGAGGAGAGAAAGAGAAGGGAGAGCAGACGACGCATAAGCAACTTTGAAGCCCGACTGGCTTTACGTCCGAGGAAAAGCTGAGTAGGCATCAGCTGGGGGCGATTTGTTCCGCGCAGCCTTCCTTTATTATGTAAGGAAGCGGAGGGAACAGCGCGTCCCTTCCGACGGAGACGGCCTTTACGTGCCAGGCGAATCTCTTGCGCCCCGGCAGGATAGGCTGCCTTCGCACGACCTATTCCTCCCCGGCTCCCGAGTCGCACCCATTTTCTAAGTTTGCCCCCCTCAGTGGAACGATAAATTGGGGGAAGGAATAAACGGGGTGGGAAAATAAACGATGGGATAGATTCTCTTGCTTGGAGGGGGTGAGGGGCTGGACTAGAAGACCCCTTAAGGTCCCTTCCAGCTCTGTTCTATTCCATATTCTAAACGTCTCTGGAGATTCTCAGTCATCCACGGCTTGGTAGTTCTCGAAGGGGCTTTTTCAAAAGGCAACCGGAGTTTTTTTCTTTGCCTGAAGACGTTTCAGCTTCTCATTCACAGGAAGAACTGGTTGCAAGGAATTGGGTATGTCTAGAAGACCTCCAAGGTCCCTTCCAGCTCTATTCTATTCTAATCTAAAGAAAAGAAGGACAAGGGGTGACATGACAACAGTCTTCCAATATTTGAGGGGCTGCCACAAAGAAGAGGGGGTCAAGCTATTTTCCAAAGCGCCAGAAGGCAGGACAAGAATGGATGGAAAACTAACGAAGGAGAGAAGCAACCCAGAACTAAGGAGAAACTTCCTGACAGTGAGAACAATGAACCAGTGGAACAACCTGCCTCCAGAAGCTGTGAGTGCTCCAACACTGGAAGCTTTTAAGAAGAGACTGGACAGCCATTTGTCTGAAATGGTATATAGGGTCTCCTGCCTGAGCAGGGGGTTGGACTAGATGACCTTCAAGATCCCTTCCAAATCTGTTATTCTGTCAAGCAGGAGCCCTTATACCAGGGGTCTTCAAACTTGGCCCTTTTATGACTTGTGGACTTCAACTCCCAAAATTCCTCAGCCAGGCACGCTGGCTGAGGAATTCTGGGAGTTGAAGTCCACAAGCCATAAAAGGGCCAAGTTTGAAGACCCCTGCCTTATACCATTCCAGACAAGGGGTTGCCCACTTTTGTTATATCCTGCCTTTTATTATTTTTATAAATAACTCAACGGGGGGGGGGAAATATACTCCTTTCTCCTCCTGTTTCCCCCCCACACACACACACACAACAACAACAACCATCCTATGAGGTGGAGTTGGGCTGAGAGAGGGAGGGACTGTGGTCTCTGATCTTAGCCATTTTTTGTTCACCTTCCAAACCTAGAATTAAGGACAAGCTTCCTAACATTGGGAACAAACAATCAGTGGAATGGCTTGTGGGTACTCCCATCGCTAGAGGTTTTAAAGAAGAGAATGGACAAGCGTTTGTCTGGAATGGTACTATAGTCACTATGGTCTCCTGCCTGAGGAGGAGGTTGGACAAGAAGACCTCCAAGGTCCCTTCCATCTCTATTATTCTGTATTCTATCTGGTATTCATAAGGCACACGGTGGCTCAGTGGGTTAGGACGCTGAGCTTGTCGATCAGAAGGTCGGCAGTTTGGCGGGTCGAATCCCAAGTGCCGCGTAACAGAGTGAGCGCCTGTTACTCGTCCCAGCTTCTGCCAACCTAGCAGTTCGAAAGCACGCAAAAAGGCAAGTAGAAAAATAGGGACCACTCCAGTGGGAAGGGAACGGCGTTCCATGCGCCTCTGGCGTCTAGTCATGCCGGCACATGACCACGGAGACGTCCTCGGACAAGCGCTGGCTCTTTGGCTTTGAAACGGAGATGAGCACCGGCCCCTAGAGTCGGAAATGACTAGCATGCATGTGCGGGGGAACCTTTACCTTTACCTATCTGGTATTCAGTTGCCTCTTGAAAAGCAGCTTTGGGACAAATAAATAAGCTATAAACTAAGCCAACTGGCTAGGCGGGCACCAGGGGCTAAGTTGCCCAGTTAAAATATTTTTTCATAGGAAGATCAAAACCTAGAGTTTTGTAGTTGCTAGGATTCTTTTTTCTTTCTTTTTTTTAATCTGTCTGGGTTAACTGGAATTGTGCTAATCCAACTGCTAGTTCTGTGGGATTTATTGACAGACAGGTAAGAATTTGATTTTGGGTTCAACTGCGGTCCACACAGATTTATCTTGCAACCCGAAGGTTTTATCCTACTGGATTCAGGGTTCGACAATCTGCAGCCATGGAGCACAAAGGGTCCCACATACCTACCTTAGTAGAAGGGGATATTTGTAGCTCAGAGTTGAACTGTGGGCTCCTTGCTGCTCTCCGAGTATGGAGATTTTCTTGCAGACGTTTCATTATCTAACTAGATAACATCATCGGGGTTAATGCATTGATGATGTTACCTAGTTGGGTAATGACTTCAATCAACTAGATGCAATCAACTAGAGCAGGGGTAGGCAACCTTGGCTCTTTTATGACTCGTGGACTTCGACTCCCAGAACTCCAGAGCCAGCCATGCTGGCTGAGGAATTCTGGGAGTTGAAGTCCACGAGTCATAAAAGAGCCAAGGTTGCCTACCCCTGAACTAGAGCATGGGCCTTCAAACTTGGCCCTTTTATGACTTGTGGACTTCAGCTCCCAGAATTCCTCAGCCAGCGTGCCTGGCTGAAGATTTCTGGGAGTTGAAGTCCACAAGTCATAAAAGGGCCAAGTTTGAAGACCCCTGAACTAGAGTAATCAACCAATGGAATAGCTTGCCTTCAGAAATTGTGGATGCTCTACCACTTTCAAAAAGAGACTGGACAACCATTTGTTTGAAATGGTAGAGGGTGTCCTGCTTGAGCAAGGGGGTGGACTAGAAGACCTCCCTTCCAACTCTATTATTCCATGTTCTAAGTTCATGCACTTGAAAGGTGTCGAGTTTGAGAAACATCATCCCAAGATGGTTCATAAAAGAATCCTCTCTGTCCCTCTTCCAATCCCACTCCTTTGTTTTTTGTTTTTATCATCAACCAAGGCCGGTGAAATGCTGCCTCCTGCTCATCAGCCATTCTAGTCTCTAAAAGCATCCCGAAGAATTGAGATCAAGCCCTCCCTGTTTGTCTTCCAGAGCTGTGGACAGCTCCCAGCGACTCTCAGGAACCGATTCTTCACTTTTCCTGAGCCCTTCCATTTTCCAGGACTCAAAGGCTCTTGTTTCTGAACAGATAAGCTTAGAGGTTGACTCAGCCTTCCATCCTTCCAAGGTCCGTAAATTGAGGACCCAGATTGTTGGGGGAGCAATGGGCTGACTCTGTAAAACTGCTCAGAGAAGGTTGTAAAGCACTGTGAAGCGGTATATAAGTCTAAGTGCTATTGCCAGGAAGAAAAGGAGGGAGGGAGGGAGGGAGGGAGGGAGGGAGGAAGGAAGGAAGGAAGGAAGGAAGGAAGGAAGGAAGGAAGGAAGGAAGGAAGCTGTGGTGGTGCAGTAGTTAGAATGCAGTATTGCAGACTAACTCTGCCCACTGCCAGCAGTTCGATCCTGACCGGCTTAAGGTTGATTCAGCCTTCTATCCTTCCGAGGTCGGTAAATTGAGGGCCCAGATTGTTAGGGGGAGGAATAGGCTGACTGTAAGCTGCTTACAGAGGGCTGTAAAGCACTGTGAAGTGGTATATAAGTCTAGGAGCTATTGCTATTGCTATTCGATGTGTGCTGTAAGTTAGCATAAAAAGTCAAGGGCTGAAATTCTGTTTTCAGCATAATGCAGTGGCTCAGCACATCAATCAATCAATCAGAGCTGAAAGGCACATTGGAGGTCTTCTAGTCCAACCCCCTGCTCAGGCAGGAGATGCATTTCAGACAAGTGGCTGTCCAGTCTCTTCTTAAAAGCCTCCAGTGATGGCACACCCACAACATCTGGAGGCAAGCTGTTCCACAGGTTAATTGTTCTATCAGGAAGTTTCTCCTCAGTTCTGTGTTGCTTCTCTCCTTGATTAGTTTCCATCCGTTTCCATCCATCCACACTATTCTATTCTGTTCCGTTTCATTCTATTCTATTTTATTCTATTCTATTCTATTCTATTCTATTCTATTCTATTCTATTCTATTCTATTCTATTCTATTCTATTCTATTCTATTCTATTCTATATTCCCTATTCCATTCATTATTCTATTCTATTTTCTATTCTCTATTCTCTATTCCGTTCCGTTCCATTCTATTCCATTCCATTCTATTCTCTATTCTTCTATTCTAATTCTATTATATTTTGTATTCTCTATTCCCTATTCCATTCATTATTCTGTTCTGTTCTGTTCTATTCTATTCTATTCTATTCTATTCTATTCTATTCTATTCTATTCTATTCTATTCTCTATTCCCTATTCCATTCATTATTCTATTCTCTTTTCTATTCTCTATTCTCTATTCCGTTCCGTTCCATTCTATTCCATTCCATTCTATTCTCTATTCTTCTATTCTAATTCTATTATATTTTGTATTCTCTATTCCCTATTCCATTCATTATTCTGTTCTGTTCTGTTCTGTTCTATTCTATTCTATTCTATTCTATTCTATTCTATTCTATTCTATTCTATTCTATTCTATTCTATTCTATTCTATTCTAACAAAATCGGGCAGCCCCATTTCTCTGGAGGATATTATCAACTTCAGATTAAAAAAAAAACAACCACCCCTTTTTACAACCACATCCCGGGTGTCAAGGCCCAAATAAAAAAGGGTATTTCCTGTTCTTGTCAGAACGGAGTGGCAGAAGGACGCTGAAATACCCACGAAAGAACTTTGTTTTTTACTGCCCTGCCAGATGACATTATGAAAAAGTTACATTACACAATAAAACAGATTTCTGCCTCTCTCTAATCAGATATCGCAACTCTAGGCTCTTGCTGCTGATGGGGCAGCCAAAAAGGTATATATTTTGCATGACGGAAGGGAAGGAGAAAAAGAAGTGATGCTGTCAGAAGGAACCACTGCGGAGGTTCGGCGGGGTGATGACAGGCTGTTCTCCACGTTGCATTTGTGCTGCTGGAAGAGTGTGTGTGTGTGCGCATGTGAGAGAGAGAGAGAGAGAGAGAGAGAGAGAGAGAGACGCGTGACATTCCCAGCTGTGACACCAGCTTAATCAATTGAGGCTAAATGGGCGTTAGTGATTTCCGTTTTGCTTTTTTCGCCAGAAGAGATGGATTGAAGCTTTTCAGACCAAGTATGTAGTTGGTTGAAAATTCCAGGCCAGTGTTTTTCAACCTCGGCAACTTGAAGATGGGTGGACTTCAATTCCCAGAACTGAATTAAACTCTGGGAGTTGAACTCCACACATCTTAATCAGAATAGAGCTGGAAGGGACCTTGGAGGTCTTCTAGTCCAACCCCCTGCTCAAGCAGGAGACCCAGACACTTGGCTATCCAGTCTCTTCTTAAAAAGCTCCAGTGATGAAGCACCCACAACGTCTGGAGGCAGGTTGTTCCACTGGTGAATTGTTCTCACTATTAGGAAGTTTCTCCTCAATTCCAGGTTGCTTCTCTGCTTGATTAGTTTCCATCCATTGTTTCTTGTTCTGCCTTCTGGTGCTTTGGAAAATAAGTTGCCCACCCCCCTTTCTTTGTGGCAGCCCCTCAAATACTGGATGACTGCTATCATGTCCCCCCCAGTCCTTTTTTCTCTAGACTAGGCAAACCGAAATCCTGCAGCCGTTCTTCATATGTTTTAGTCTCTGGGCCTCTCATCATCTTATTTGCTTGAGAAGCCCCTCTTCTAGATGCCGCCTGGGGGGGAATTCTCTTTTCCCAACTTTCTAAACCTCTTTCCAAATTGCTCAGCACCTACAATCCAGAGGAAGGAGAGAAAAGAAGGCAGATACACAGACTGAGCTTAAATATATAGATTATGGCCCCATCAGTACGGAAATGCCGCAATGTAACAACAACAACAACAACAACAACAGTAACAGTGATACCCATTGTCATCGGGGCACAGGGTACTAGGTCCAAAAACTTTGCAAAATACATCAACAAAATTGCAGCTTCCTGCAATAACTCCAGCAAAGCTACAAAAAACTGCGCTACTCGGAACATCTTACATTTTAAGGAGAGACCTGGTTGATACCTAGGATGCCGGCAGCAACCGGTGTCAACCATTACTGCCTGTCAATTTGAGTGTTCAGTTGATTGAGTTTCATATTTTATGAATAAAAGTTTGATGATGATGATGATGATGATGATGATGATGTTGGAAGGGACCTTGGAGGTCTTCTAGTCCAACCCCCTGCTCAGGCAGGAAACCCTATACCATTTCAGAGAAATGACTGTCCAGTCTCTTCTTAAAAACTTCCAGTGTTGGAGCATTCACTGCTTCTGGAGGCAGGTGGTTCCACTGGTTAATTGTTCTGACTGTCAGGAAGTTTCTCCTTAGTTCTAGGTTGCTTCTCTCCTTGATTAATTTCCATCCGTTGCTTCTTGTCCTGCCCTCTGGTGCTTTGGAGAATGTAATAATAATAATAATAATAATAATAATAATAATAATAATAATAATAATAATAATAATAATAATAATAATAATAATAATATTGGAAGAGACCTTGGAGGTCATCTAGTCCAACCCCATGCTCAGGCAGGAAACCCTATACCATTTCAGACAAATGGCTGTCCAGTCTCTTCTTAAAAACTTCCAGTGTTGGAGCATTCACCGCTTCTGGAGGCAGGTTGTTCCACTGGTTAATTGTTCTCCCAGTCAGGAAGTTTCTCCTTAGTTCTAGGTTGCTTCTCTCCTTGGTTAGTTTCCATCCGCTGCTTCTTGTCCTGCTTTCGGGCGCTTTGGAGAACAGCTTGACTGCCTCTTCTTTCATTGGCTTCAGCACTACAGTCAGAACAGCACCAAGGGAAGGGAGCTTGGACTCCAAGCAGAGTTCCACTCCCCTTTGGCTTCCAAAGGTGAAGGATTACAGCAAGTCAGATTTTACAAGAACCACCCCCAAATTTTACATACCTGGAGAGGGGGTTGAAAGTTAAGCCTCTCCTAAAGCCCATCCACCCTCCCCGGATTGTTTTGGGTCCCCTCAAGTGGGGACTCCTTTTTCTTGTCATTAGTCTGATTCATCGCCCAGGCAGCCAGATGTCCCACAGGTGCTTTTTCAAAAGGCAACTGGCCTCGGTTTTTTTCTTTGAAGATGTTTCACTTCTCATCCAAGAAGCTTCTTTAGTCGGTCAGACGGTCCAGAACTGAAGAAGCTTCTTGGATGAGCAGTGAAACGTCTTCAAGGAAAAACAAAGTCCTGTTCGCCTTTTGAAAAAGCACCTTTGCGGCACCTGGATGACTTGAGAATCTCCGTAGAGACAGTCATCCAGATGTTCAGACCAGATTGAGCTATTGAGTCCTTCTCAAGGATTTGGGATAAGCAGAAGTGGTTGTGTTCAAGGTAACCTTGCAGGATGTAAGCTGTTCCCAGTAAAGCAGCCTTTTGCAATTGAGCACTGGTGATTTTGTCAATGCCCATCAGTCAATTGCAAAAGGCAGCTTTGCTTGGAATAACTTACATCCTTCGGCTGCCATGATGATGATTGATATGGTTCTTGCATGGTCAGTCATCCAAATGTTCATTCTAGAGTGGGCATTTTTGCCTACCGATTCGAGTCCTTTTCAATGACCTAAGATAGGCAGATTTAGATGTTTGATGATGTTAGAGGCATCATCTCAGGATGTAAGCTATTCTGATAAAACTGCCTTTTGCAATTGACCAATGGTGGATTTGTCAATGCCAAGTGGTGCTCCTGTTGTTTTTATTATTATCTTGCTATTATTTCAAATCCGCTTTCCAATGGGCAGCACATATGGATGGTTTGGGTCCTTTCCTGCATTTGGGAAGCAAATATCTGCCTAGGATGGTGGTGGCATCCCATCCCCTAAAGGTTTTCAGAGGACGGTTGGATGATTTTTATCATGAATGCTTTGGAATAGTTCTCCAAAGGCCACAGAGTGGGACTGGACTGGATGAGCAGAATAACGAAGGGAACCTTGGAGGTCTTCTAGTTCAAATCCCTGCTCAAGTTGTCTGAAATTGGAAATTTCAATTGAAATTGGAAGGGACTGTAGATGTCATCTAGACACCTTCTACGAATCCGTGATGTCAGCTGATTCTTAGCTGTTCTCTTCAGAGGCAGATGTGGCCAATATTGGGTACAGCACCAGTCCCATGCAACAAAAATGATGGTTATAAGAATGCTAGTAACAGTCACAGCTGTACTATTATTATTGTGGGGGGGTCCTTGGTGCTTTTTGAGCTTGGTTGTTTCCTTCCAGACGTTGCATTACCAAACTAGGTAGCATCATCAGTGCTAGAAGGGAGTGAGGCTTGCTCTTATTTTAAAGCCAACAAATACCACTCTCTTTTAGCACTGATGATGTTACCTATTTGGGTAAAGCAACGTTTGCAAGAAAACAGCCAAGGACCCCGCAGTCCTCCTCCTCCTCCCCCCCCAAACCACATTCCCTTCTACCACTGATGATGTTACCTAGCTTGGTAATAAAACGTCTGCAAGAAAACAGCCAAGCTCAGAGAGAACCAAGGACCCCACAGTTCAGTCCTGAGCTACAAATATTCTTCATTGGTATTTTGGTAGCTACAAACATTCTTTTCGATCGGGACCGTATTATTATTTCTTCACATGAGAAATTGTGCTGTCATGGGGCCTGGTATTCAATGGGACACTGTCATTATTATCCTAATGGATTCAACATGGAGTCAGAGCTGTGAGCTCCAAGAAAATAATTTATTAGAACAGTCTTTCTTCAGTGTTTGCTTTCCAGATGTGCTAGGACATGATGAACTCATATGACTGTACAACTTCCAAGTTGCTGGGTTTTTTTAAAAATCATGGGAGAAATGAGAAATTCAGATTTGACTCTGTTACAGGCAACTGTGCTCCCTTTACGACCTGTGGACTTCAACTCCCAGAATTCCTGAACCAGCTCAGGAATTCTGGGAGTTGAAGTTCACAGGTCATAATGGGGCCACAATTGCCCACCCTTGTGTGACTATTCCATTAATAGCCATCCCTTGTCTAACATCATACACCCATCTCTACTAGGCCTACACTGCAAGATGGTTGTGAAAGAGAAAATATTCTCCTCTATCTTAAATATCTGCCTTCTCTCTCTTTTTTTCCCTTCTTGATGGACTATTTTGCTGTTTCCTCTCAGTCCTATACTAATATTTTTATTTTTATTTTTATTATTATTATCATTATCATTATTATTATTATAAAACTTTTATTCATTAAACATGAAACTCAGTCAGCTGAACAGTCAAATTGACAGGCACTAATGGTTGACACGGGCTGCTGCCAGCATCCTAGGTATCAACCAGGTATCTCCTTAAAATGTAAGATGTTCCGAGTAGCACAGTTTTTTGTAGCTTTGCTGGAGTTATTGCAGGAAGCTGCAGTTTCTTGATGTATTTTGCAAAGTTTTTGGACATAATTCCCAGTGCCCCGGTGACAATGGGTATCACTGTTACACGTTTCATCCATAATCACACAGTTTCTTTATTTTTATTATTTTATTATTTTTATTTATTATGACTATTATTATTATCTTCAATTCAATTCAATTCACAGTCTGGGACTGGTAAAAACTCAACAGTTCAAGTCCTAACCAAGGGCCTAATTGCTCTTAAGGTAACATCTGAGTATATAAGCAGTTCCAAAAGTTTTCTTTGTTTTGTTTTTGCAAAGTCAGAATATTCAGGTCTGAAAATTTCCAAGTATCTAAGCAACCCTTGGGGTATTGCTCCAAGGGCTCCTATTACTATTGGTACAACCTTTGATTTCTTCCTCCATAATCACTTAACTTCAATTTGCAGATCACGGTATTTCATCATTTTTTCTAGCTGTTTCTTTTCCATTTGTGATATTGCACTACCAAAGAACCAGATTTTTTCTTTTCCACACGGTCAGGTACATCGTGGGCCAGGTGTCTGTCTGTCTGTCTGGATCCGAAAATAGGACTGATCATTTTCCAGAAGTTTGTCGAATTGGTGTTCCCGGTAATTTTTGCTGCATTCAAACCCAAACTTCTGGCAAAGCTTTACAGGTATGATTTTTGGCAATTCGATCGCGTAGATAATCAGGTTATGAGATTTTGCTGCAGTCACCGATAAGTTGATCCACTGTTCCGTCTTTCTCGTTGCGTAAGCAACATTTGCTGTTGTTACTGGCGTGTTGAATTTTTGCTTTCGTGGAATTGGTCAACAGGGCTGGTTCTTGGGCAGCCAAACTGAAGCCTTCAGTTTCTTTCTTCAGCACCCCGATCTCAACCATCTCAATGTTAGTTTTGTATCTATTACTACTACTACTACTACTACTACTACTATTATTATTAATAATAGCAGTGTTAATATTGTTAATATTATCTCATCATCATCATCATTATATATGGAGTTTGTATATATCGTTTCTTCTGTGATTTTTTTGCATTTTTTAAAAAAATCTAACCTTTCCTAATAAATCATTTTGGAGCTGGGCAGCCCTTAAATCTAATGAAATAAATACTTCAGTAAATAAATAGCTGTATCCATTATCTTTCCCTTCCATTTATTTGTGTCCAGAACCGTAAAATAAATAAATTTATGGTTCTCTATTTTGTAGAAACACCCTCACCCCACCCCCACCCTGTCTTGCCACCCAAGACAGAGCAAGCTTTGATGTGCTCTGGTTGCTTACAGTATTTGAGTATCGATTATGTTTGCTTAATATGGATTTAGGCTCAAGCATCCTAAGCAAATTCAGCTATATACAGTATGTTTTATAAAGTATCTGGCATGTACTGTACCTATTAGTCATAAATAAGATAAAAGGCAGGGAAAAAAGATGATAAGAGACTCATTGTTTGGTAGGTATGTCTCCCCAACCTTCAAACTTCAATCATCAAAACAGGCACGCATATATATATATATATATATATATATATATATATATATATATATATGTGTGTGTGTGTGTGTGTGTGTGTGTGTGTGTGTGTGTGATATGTTAACTCTTAGATTACCTTGCTAGGCCCCAAACATGGGGCAAATCTTTATTTCCTGTTTTCAGCCTTATCTCAAAGGCCATCGAACAGGCTGTAGTCACACCGGACAGTTCATATATTTGTGTAAATTACTAACAAAGAATTTAGGGAGGCTGATATGCATTTCGGACTCATTAGTCCTCATCAGTCAGTCATACCCTTCTGAGATTCGAACCTGGGCTGCTTGCACGTTAGGCAGTGTTTTTACTTCTTGAGCCACAGGTTCTCTCTCGCTTTGTTAGCCTTTTTGCAAGGGGAGAAATATGTGTCATATGTTAACTCTTAGATTACCTTGCTAGGCCCCAAACATGGGGCAAATCTTTATTTCCTGTTTTCAGCCTTATCTCAAAGGCTGAAGACACATATTTCTCCCCTTGCAAACAGGCATGCATATATATATATATATATATATATATATATATATATGTATGTGTGTGTGTGTGTGTGTGTGTGTGTGTGTGTGTGTGTGTGTGTGTGCGTGTCATATGGTAACTCTTAGATTACCTTGCTAGGCCCCAAACATGGGACAAATCTTTATTTCCTGTGTCAGCCTAACCTGAAGGCCATCGACAGGCAGTAGTCACACCGGTGACAGCTCATATTTGTGTAAATTTTTAAATTGCTAACAAAGAATTAAGGGAGACTGATATGCATTTCAAACTTATTAGTTTTCATCAGTCAGCCATACCCTTCTGAGATTTAGACTATATATATATAGTCTAAAAGGACCTTGGGGTCATCGAGTCTGACCCCTTCAGGGCAGGAATCCAAAGTAAAACATCCCTGACAGATGGCTATTCAGCTTGGGCTTAATGTATCCTATTAAAGGGGGAGCAGAACTCCCACTGTTCCGAAATGGGACTTGGAACAGAATAAGGCATT